>NC_050463.1:36880378-37180378 GCF_903995425.1 Onychomys torridus
TAACACTTTGAACATAAAAGACACATATTAGATGGCTCTAAAGTGCTCTGTCATATTAAAATCTCAGATGCAACCTCCGCTCTAATAACACTGTAACCATGCACTCACTTCTAAATTCTAAAATCACTACCACACTGAAAAACATTACTTAATGAGCCTAGGCAAAGCCGTAATACAATTACTGGAAATATAGCTGCTAATTGCTTTGCATGCATTATTCCCTAAAATGTCTTCACAATAAACCCACAGGTTAGGTCTGTGATTGACATCCATTGCTCCAGATCACAGAAGAGAGTTGAACAAATCCTGCTTCAGCCTCTTTTCTCTGTGTAAAACTGGTGAAGTCCTTATGCTCTTCAAGTTTCAGTTTCCTCTGTGTTAAATGTAACTGACAATTATATATCTCTTCTTTCTCATGTTACAAAGATTTTTGTTTAGTCTTTGACAATTTCATATGTGGATAAAATGTATCCTTATTAAATTCCACCCATTTTCCTCTTGTATTTTTCCCTCTTCCTCTGGAATTCTTCTTTCTAACACATCTCCTTTTACTCTTAAGTACTTTTAAAACTTAGAAGATTTTTTTTGGAACCCACTGAGGTTCATGAGGTTCATTTGCATATGTGTGAGTATGGGGTTATCTACCCAATTATGGACACTAAATCTATGGTTATGCCCTTGAAAAAAATTATTCCCCGACTCCCAGCAACCTTTATCTGTCAATAGCTCTCCAGCTAGGTATTTGGACAACATGTGCTCTCCCCTCCCCCATGCAGACTTGAGTGTTGATGATGTCAGCCTTGTGCTAGTCTTATGCAGGTAACCACAGCTATATGGGGTCATGAGTGCAGTGGCCATGTCATGTCCAGAGACAGCATTCTGTAGAACTGCCCCCCATCCTTCAGCTCTTAAATTACCCACCTCTCTCTCTGGGTGGGGTGTGTGTGTGTGTGTGTGTGTGTATGTGTGTGTGTGTGTGTGTGTGTATTATAGCTGTCCCATCCAGTTTATGGCTGAGCACTCAATACTCATTTATTTTCAGCACTAGAGATCTCTGCGTTAGCTGCTTCCAACTGCAAGGAAAAGCTTCTCTAACCAAGGCAGAAAACAGCACTATGATTATATACATCTTACAAGGGATTTTAAAAGAAGTAACATATGGTAATTGCTATAGAGTGCTTATCAAACTATCTGGAGGTTTGATAAAAATGGCTATGAAGTGTTTCCCCATCTACCATGCATGAGTCTAAGAGCCAGACATGCCGCCTGAATTCTATTCTCCCAAGGATTACTGTCATCTCTAGTCCACCTACTAGGGAAATCAAGGCAAATGTGGAGAGGTAATTTCAGTACTTGACTCACTGAAATGTATTTAGCAAAAGCAGAACGTAATGGGGATCCATATGCACCTAGATGATATTTAAAAGAAAAAAATCAACAAACATTGATGGTTGTTGTGACCAACTCAAAAGTGAAAGCAGAAATCTTTCCTCAACATAACACACACACAAAGAAACAAAAACAACAACAACAACAACAACCATGACCTGACAGTTGTTCCTTAGAACTAAATTTATGGATATGATTTATTGACGGTGACTGTTAATATAATCAAAGCACTTAGAATACTTGGAAACTAGCCAAGACTGTACATTTCTTTCTCCTATAGCATCTTTACAGAAGCCTCATATAGTGATTTCCATTGGGGCTTCTCTTTTACTGGGCAAGCCACAAGTTGCACATGCTCATCTGACCCAGGGTCTTTATAAGAAGTCTCCTTGGGAGGTTTGCACTCATAATGGGTGTTGCTGAAAAAGATTAAAAAAAAAAAAGTTGCATAAGGACCCTTTAGTCACTGGATCAATGTTGTACCAGAACACCTTCAGAAAGGATGGATGTATTATACATCCGTGGCAAAGAGTAGCCACTAGCTGTTTGCAGCCATTGAGTACCTGAAATATGTGGTGCCATGAAGGAGGAACTAAATAATACTACTGTATGTGAATGAAATTGGGATTACGTGTAACCTCAATTATTTGTTGTCTTCATAAAAGATTATTCTTAAATAATATCTGGATTTTCTCTAGACCGACTCATCTGCATCCTCTCGAGCAAAGCAGCTCTTCACGGGCTGAAACTCCTACTTAAAACACAATGCAAGCTGCAGTGATGGGTGACCAGTTTTCATCTTCCCTCAGCTTCAGAAGCTTGGGGTGTGTTCCACTGATTCAGTTTTCTGCGGAGTGGGTTGTCTTACACACGATGTACACAATCCCCTAGCCCCCAGTCACAGCATTGAAAACGAACAACCTTAAAGGTAATGCCAAATGATATAATAGACTTAATACTGGCTTTTCCCATTTTCAATCTTTGTTTTCATGCTTGTTCATGTTCTGCAGTTTGGGCTTGTTCTACTTGATGCACACAGCTATCAACATCCACTATTGACAAGCTGTCGGCAACACTTTGGAAATTATCTGCCAGTTGTTAGTACTTTTTCAGGACAGTATTGCAAGTAAGCAGGAACAAAACATGTGCCTTGGAACTATGCAGATAGGAAATATTTTCCTACTTCTTCCTTTGGAAGATCCTCAGCCCAAATTTAGATTCAGGCAACACCAGAGGACAAAGCTTGCAGTGTTGAACAGAAGAAATAAAGTAACATATGTACCCTGAGACCACTTACATTTTCCAATATGCTTTCTTTTTTCTTTTCTTTTTTTACTACTAAGAGATGTTCTATTCATTTCACATACCAACCACAGATTCCCTTCATCTCCCCCCTGCAGCTCCCCCCACAGCCTTCTCCCCAACTCATCCCCACCCCTCACACCTTCTTAAAGGCAAGGCCTCCCATGGGGAGTCAGCAGAGCCTGGTATACTTTCTTAAGGACTAAGAGAAAAGAATTCCATCAGTCATGGCTGTGAGGACTTTCCATTGTTAGAGACTTCATATTAGCATTCAGAAAAGAATTCTATATTGACAGACAACTTTTGGGAGAGTATGGGTGGGCTGCGTTCTCTCTTCTGGTCCTGACTTTGAGTGCACACGATTTTATGTTCTCTTAAATTACTTAGTGGCAGTGAAGCTTTGTCGCTTGGTCTAACTGAACAATGTCTCCTGCAAGTGTTTACTACTTGTCTGTCTTCTCATCATATCAATGCACCGTGATGAAAAGCTGCCTGTTCTTCTGACCCCAGATTCCATGTTAGAGCTCAGCAAATGGGAGCAGACAATTCTGGCCTCAAAATCTTACCAAAGCAAACAAACAAACAAACAAACAACAAGCTTTGAAACATGGTATGACATTCCTTGATGTGAGCTTTGCCTCACATCTGAGGAAACTCATTTTTAGAAATCATTTGTTTCCCTGCCATCTCCTAGAATGCGTGCCTGATAGGAGAATGATTGGGTGAATCTTTCCCAGTATCAGAGCCAATGCATGCACACGACTGGAGTCTTCCGCTGAAGATGTGAGCAGATGTGAGCAACAGTGGTGAAGGCCCTAAGTGTCTATCTCAGCAATAAAGTGACATAGAAAAGGTTGTTCCCCCTGGGAGCCAGATAACCTGGTGCCAACTCTGAGATAAAAATTAGTGTGGTTATACTAACCATCTTTCTGTTTCTGTTTTACACTCGGCATTTGCATATCAAATAGAACAGTGTTTGCAAAAATACTTGAGGAATTAGGCAGAGTTGAAAATAACGTGATTTATATCCTGACAGCACCACAAACAAAGCTTTCAGCAATCTGATCAGCATAAGGATGACAGAAAGAGCTTTTTGTGGGAAGGAAAAGGGAGCAACACAGACAAGCTTCATATTTAATTGTGTGAAGTGCTGAAAGTTTTTCCTGGGCCCAAGACAAGGTAAGTTCTCAAATATTGGAATGAATTCTAGTAACAACTTCATTCCATAAATAATAAAGATACCTTAATTCTATTTGCAAATTGTTCAGCTTTCCATGAACCATGATGGTTTATACTCCAAGCATCCATCGTATCTATAAGCATGAGATGGGTAAAACCTGTATATAAGGTTGCAAGGATTTTCTCCACAAGATCTGTAAGGAAGGGCCCTGATTTTTCATGGTGTATGTTGTGCATGAACCCAGGTCTGCAATCAAGAAAACACAATGTTGAGTTCCCCGTGCATCAACAAGGTACAAACCATCATGAGTTTGTCTGGCAGAAAACATCTATATGTGTGGCAATAATAATAATGTAAGGGGGGAAAAGATTGTAAAATGAAAGGACAGAGTTTCCTGTTTGTTATTTTTCAAAATAATGACTGTGGGTTCTTTCCCCACAGAAAAGAGGCTATTTATTTTTTAATGATGAGCTGTTTCCCCGAGAAACAAAGTGGCATTCTGTCGACACCATATGGTGGTGGAAAAACAGATTCCACCGTGTTCCATTTGTTAGACTGTCTTCTGCATTTCTGTATCCATAATTTATGTGGGGGCCTCTGTGATTGCCAAAATATTCAAATGGATTTCTCTTAGCAGGGCAGCCTGCATGGGGGGAGAAAGGTTTTCAAAACAGCAGGACCTGAACAGTCCCCTGCTGCTCAGAGAAGCAGACACTTCCAAGCTTCTGTCCTCCTGGAGGCTTTCATTGTGATACTAATTTACATCCTCGGTTTAGGGACTGTGTTTGCATTCAGAAAAAGCAGCTTATGTTCTTTCATGCTAATACAATCATACTTGAATTATAACCCCCATCCTTAAAGTCATATTACTCCTTCTGGCATGGGATAAGTAGAGAACCTGGCCTGGAAGAAATTGGTACGTAAGTGACGAAACTGAATGATGCCATTTTGAACACATTGATTGTGCAGCTGGTTTCCAAAACAGACATCTGAAGTGGATATAGATACATTAAAAATAGTTGTGAAAGACTTGTACTGCTGTCTAAGCATATGATTACCATCTATGTATTCAGAGGCTGTTTGCAGGGGAAGTTCGAGTGGTTGTTTTCTGGTGCATAAATAGAAACATGTCAAATTCATGCTACAGAATATGAAGAGGGGAATTGATGAGTGAGACTAATTGATGTTTTGGCAAAATGAAATGCCTGGGAAAAAAAAAGTTACATGTTCGCACACATCCCCAGATAACGAGACTCTAACACGTACGTATTTTATTACAACTAATTGCTTTTATTCCTGAGAGACTCAGATGTTCCTTGTACAAGTTGGGATAGTGCGTGATCTACTGGGGAAATGTGAAGTAATTTAATATGAAGCAAGAACACAGATCTGAAAAAAATATAGTTCAATCCTAGACGGATAGCAAAGAGGTAAAAAAAAAAAATACTATTTGTAGGTTCTTAATGGTTTAAATATCTAGGCTTACAAATTGGTGGGCCGTTACCTGCTGTTTATAAGGATATATAGAATATCAGATTATGAGGGAAATAGTATCTGGAGATACTGTTTCTCATTTTTTCCGAACTGACTTGGATGGACAGCTAGTCAGTCCTATATGGGCCTGAAGGGCAAAGGTTGCAGGCAGCTTCTTCTTTCTGTTGTTTTTACTGGTCAGGGAGCAGAGTTTCAATGAGCCCAAGGTATTGATTGGTCTTTATGGCTTAAGTGTCCTGAAAGCATGATTTTCCAGAGGGAACCTTCAGGTAGTGGTCTGTAAGATAGTGAAATTTCAGAGAAATTGCTCCTAAGAGTCCATGGAGACAGGCTGTTCTCTAGATCATCCAAGAAAGGCAAAAGAGAAAAGAACTCACTATCCTTCATGTTAATTGTGGAAGTTTTTATTGGGGATAGGGTGAAAATTTCAAAGATAGAGGTTTTGCTTCAATATTCAATGCCTTGGCACTTGGACTAGGCTCTGAACCTGATTCTATATTTCTCCAAATTTAAAAATACTCGATTGGTGCATTGTTGAGATCTGAGAAGCAGGCCATTTCTAAATGCCTCTATTCTCTCCAAAGAGCTTGTTGGAAGGGAAGGATCTAACTTGAGGCTCACCCTATTGTTAGGACTCAAATCTCATACTTTTCCCCATTTCAATTAAAAAGTTATACATTCAATTAGACTACATCTGTGAACCTTCTTTAGCAGTAATTAAGATGAACATTATGATATGGGTAATAAAAAGTAATAGTTTTCTTCAATCTCTTGGGTTTTTTGAAATACATTTTCTCGATGGAAATCAAATTATTTCATTGCATAGAAGCGGTGCCTCTCTATTCAATAGGTGAAGCGATCCATGGGCTGTTGCTGGTACATTCGCTAAGGCAGAATCATTAAGAATAAAGTTTAGTAAATAAAGTTATTGGGTGGCTGCCTTTTCACAAAAGGTTTGAGTCAGTATTAAATTAGCAGGAAATAGACCCAGAGTTTTCTCTAACTAACCTATTCTCAGGGGAAAAAGAAATGAATTGGCCTTATTCTAGGACATTCATTTGAAATCCATAAATATTTTATAAGGATGGAATAAATTGCTTATTTTCAAACAGGTGTTATTGTAAAAATTATTTTGATTTTTTTTTGCCTCAGGGCTCTTGAACAAAGTAATAATAGTTCACGTACATAGTACTTAGACATTAGGTTATGTCTGTGTTTTCCATAAGTGGCTCAGGCGAGGGGAAGCTCGTACTTAGGGTTCCTCTGCTGTCTCCCCAGTGTCATCCTATATAAGGGAAATTACGCCTTCAATGGGACTTGCATCTCATTGCTCTTTCTGTAAATCATCCACGGGAATTGTACCATTTCCTTCAAGATAATGACAATAGCTTGAAATGTATTCTGCCAACTATTGGATAGATAATTTCCACTCTCTACCAACACGTTCAAATTTTCCCTGAATGTTGTGGCTAGTTCTCATTCAAACAACTGCAGAAATAGTGTACTGGGGGGGAAAAACTTACTTATCTGTGAGTTCCACCCCATTTTTCTTTCTGACTCTAGGCTTTTTGTGAGTAACATGTGTTGTGCAAGTCTAGGGTGCAGTACATTTGGTCCCTTCTAAGTAATAATGTAAGGAAATGCAAGGCCACTATATCATCCCTTATGTTCTTCCAGCCATATCTGTAGGACAGAAAAGAAGATGTTTGAACCACCCTATTGTTCTTCACTGTCCTCTTTAAGGCCTGTGGTCAACAGCAGCAAACTCAAGTCAGGACTGCCTCTGGAGTCAGGGTTAGGGATCAGTGACCAACCAACGACTTGGTTCATCCAGGAAGAATATTCAGATGGTATCAAGGAAACAAAGGTGAATGCCTTTACTGGCCATGATCAAGTGGAAAATAATTTGAAAACATTGCCAAGTGCCTGTTTTTATAAATACAGGCATATTGGAAATATTAAAGCCGTTGACACATTGAGAAATTCAACTTGCCTATGAAAAAGAAACATGATTGGAACTCAGAGCTCCACAAATATCAGAATTATACAGTCATATTTTTTACATTAGGAATTTTGACTATAAGATAAAAAGATTCTGAACATTTGTGGCTAAGACAAAGTGATTATATTTTCAGAATAAAGGGGTGAGGACTCTTCATACTGTTCCTGAAGCGACTGGGGCTTCTGGACCTGTACATATGGCACCATGGGAAAATCGCACAATTGCCTCTGATTGTATGTCTCTATCTAGATCCCATCTCAAGTAACTGCAATTCCACCTATTAAGATAGCAGAGGTAATTTCCTTATCCCTTGATACTGAGTTTAGTTTTTTAAATTGCTTTGACCAATGGAATGCCTATTTTGAGTTGAAGCTTGCTATGGTGCATATGTGATGTGTCCCTCAGGAGTTCGAGGTCACCTCTGTTGACATGGTATTACCTCTCAGTGATAAGGCCTAATAAAAAGGTCTTACTTGCTCCTACCACACTGGCTTCCTATCTGGTGATGTGATTTCTTCTCACACACATTCCTGCCATTGTGATGTCATACATGGGGGCTAAACTATAATTCAGCTATGGCAAATGGGAGTGCCATGCATGCTCTTGGACCTCCAGACCATGAACTCAATAAATATGTCTCCTTATAAACCAGTCTCATCCAGGTAATTCACTATAGTGACAGGAAACAAACTACTCTAAGACTGTCGGCAGGGGGAGTTAGTGGAGGGGTGGACAAGGGGTGAACGTTCATGTGAATGTATGAGTAAGGGTATTGCAAACCAAGGCACACATGTGAAGTTGCAAAGGACGAGCTCAGATGTCATTCTTTGCCTTCCACCCTGAAACAGAGTCTCTTTTCATGTCCATGTACTCTAGACTAGCTGACCCACAAGCTTTCTGGAATTCTCTTGGCTCTGCCTCTAATCTTCCTACTGGAGTACTGGGTTTAAGATTCGTTGTGGGACTGTGTCTGACTTTTATGTGGGTCCCGAGGATGAAGATCTGAACTCAAGTGTTCAGGCTTGTGTAGCAAGTGCCGCCTTTATACTAAGGCTTTGGCTGATTTTGAGTATTTTCATCAGTATTGTTGTGTCTGGACGACAGCCATAAGATCTCCATACCTCAGCTAGTCTGATGGTTAAAACAGTAAGATCAACACGAGCATCACAAGCACAGCCTGCTGCCAGCAGTGATGAGAAATACTATAGCCACTACATCTCATGGCAGAGCTGCTCAGCTGAGCAGAACTCAAGTCAATAAAACCCAGACTCCTAAGCAACCTAATGATTGTTGTTTTGAGGCACTGGTTTTGCTACTGGTGGGTATGAATCAACAGCTAATCAATGGATAAGTGTGATCAATAGCTCTGATGTCTGAGTGCCCTGTTATTGGATACCACAAGATATGAATCCTTCTTTTCATGGTACTATGAATGGATGTTTCTTGCCTTGGACATCCAATGAAACAAGTTAGCGAAGAAGCAAGTCAAAACCCACTATTTGTTTCTAATGGAACAATGTTGAGAGAGATGGCTGGACCGTACATGAAGACCTCTTTATTGCTAAATTATCCTGGGGAAATGACGTTTAGGGAAGTACATGCAGAGATAGAGCTAAGTGTGATAGTATATGCTTATATTTATTTTTCTTTATTAAGGAATTTTTATTCATTTTACATACCAACCACAGATCCCCCTCTCATCCCTCTTCCTGCTTCCCCTCTAAACCTTCCCTCCCCACCTCCCCACCCCACCCCTATCCCCTCCTCCTAAGAGATAGGCCTCCCATGGGGAGTCAGCAAAGCCTGGTACTTTCAGTTGATATGCTTATATTTCTAACACTTAGGAAGCTGAAAGGGTTATAGGTTCAAGGACAGCCTGAGCTACATAGTAAAACCTGTCTTGAAACAAAAGCTTAGAGTTAGAACAAAAACTATCCTAGTGAAGAATGTAAAATAACAAAAATCACTCTAGGAAGTGAGCAGATAAACAACACTGGGAAATATATCTTTGTTGGCATATAGAAACCTTAGAAACAAATCGTAATCAAGGGTTGCTTTATGAGTAATAGTATCTATTGAGGATTAGTTTTGGTCCATGGTATAAGAAGCACATTGGATGACATTGCTGATGTCTACCTAGCTATGTGATTTAGGCTCTTTGCCCTGATGTTCTTCAGTTATGTTGATACCCAGATTTAATTTTCTTCTTCCCCAAGGTTATCTCTCTCTGTAGATTAGAGTATCATATTAATTTCTCTTTTTAAATCATTTCTAGAGAGTATAAATTTTACTGAACCTGGGAGAGGTATAAACTGAACCTATGATCAATTTATATATAAATAACAATTGTTACTTTACTTCCTTGAAGTGAGTTTTATTTTTCATCTAATATTTTCATCAAAATTCAGAGGTGGCAATTGTGTTTTATAAGCAACAGTATTTGCTCCCCCACCATGGTATCCTTAGCATGGTGGAGAGTTGAAAGTACCGTTATACAGAATGATTCTGACCTTCTTCTTCAGGGCTGAGAGATCACAGAGAGCAGGATGCACAGGGCCTGCCATCAGTTCCCAGTGGAGCTAATTGATAAGGAACATATTTTATGAATGAAGTTACAAGATAAAAACTGAGACTAATGAAATACCCCAATGACTCCAAAGTAATTAAGGAAGGCATTTCATACACTACCTCTAATTAGACTCTGAGGCTGAGAATTTGCAATTGACTCTATATTCTCTAGTGGTAGTGACCCCTTGTTTAATCCAAAAGCAGCTGAGGGTATTCATAACAAAGGAAAAGAATTGCTACTTTCTAGGGTGACAATGAGCCATTTGGGGGAGGATAGGGTGGGTAATGGATAATTACAACCAAAGCTGATTTAGTAGAGTCTGTATGGTTTTTAAACACTTCTTTAGCCAAACATTTTTACAAAATGGTTTTAAAAAATAGTTTCTGCAATACAAAGACCTTTTCAGCTTTGAAAAAAGATGATGAAAAAAAATAAGGTTATAGACCTTTTAAAAATACATATACAAACTATTTCCTCTTGTTACTATTTTCAACTTTGGAATGTAATCTTGTAGTTTCCTTTAAAATCATTCTTTCTATACAATATACAATTTCAAGCTTGTCTTACCTATTGGATAGTGCCTACTCTTTAATTCCTAGATGTCTTTCATATTATGCCTCTTTGTATTATCTTATGGGATTCTCAGAGGCATGATAACACCATTACAGACAAGAAACATAAATGGGCTTTCAGTCTGTGGGTATTTGTTGAGTAGAGTGCACACTCTAGAAATAGTGAGAAAGTAGATTCGCCCAGGTAGCTTTGGTCTAATATCTCACTGTTTATTTTCAGAAATGATACACACACACACACACACACACACACACACACACACACACACACACACGGTGAAACTAACAGCATATGATGGAATCTACTATGTCTGTAACTGTGTTCCAGACTTCATCTTGTAGGCATTTGAGGGAAATGAGCAAGGTCTGTCTCTGGAGTGGGAAGAAAAATACAGTATTTTGTAAAAAAATCTTGGATTTGGACAACTAGAAGGGGAAGTGGTGGGCAGCAAGCTGAGTGAATATTCTAGAAAGGGGTTTGCTACTTGCTGTGTGTGTCCAAATGAGAAATGGGTCATTGTCTCTGTTGTGAATTCTCTGGGAAACCAAACCAAGATCAAATGCAAAGATTTCACTTTCCATAAACCCAGGCCATTTTGCTGGGTCATCAATAATTAGAGGTGGCAGCATAGAATCATTTAAAATAACTTTAATTTTTTATTAAAAGAATATATTCACTAAAATGAAATCATCACTCAGGAACTCTAGATAATATTTACTTCAAATTTACTCCAAATGAAAGAGCCATTGGTTGGATGATTAAAAAAAAATGAAAAACAAAAACCTGTTAACATGGTATGTAATATTTTTTTTAATATGCTTCGTTCTAGGTAGAGAGGTACCATATCTCTCTTACATCCCTAGAGGCTTTCAAAACCTGTAAAGGTTTGTAAAATGTTGGCTTTTGACAATCGTTGTAACGCAGGAAATGAGGCACAGCCAAGAGTTCCTCACCTATCAGTTCAGGCAACTCTAATGCCAGAAGTTTAACTCTCCTGTGGTTACAAAGAGCTGAACTCCTAACTGTTGTCTACTGTGGTTCTTTAAGGATGACCTTATGCATCCAGGAACCCTGATGGAAAGGGAGCTGGTCAGTGAGCCCCAGCATACAGTGCTCAGGTAATTCTAATCACAGCATCAGTTACAAGTGCATATTAGTTACCTGTCTTACTGTTGTGACAAAGACCTGTTAGGAAACAACTTAAAGAAGAGAGGGTTTAGCTCAGCTACAGTTCAGGGTGCTTGGCCAACATGGTGAAAAGGACAGAGCAGCCAGGAACCAAGACATCTGGCCATGGTGCATCTGCATTTAGGAAGCAAGATCCATTGATAGGAGTCACTCAGCTTCCTCCCTCCTTTTCAGTCCAACTGGAACCCCAGTTCATGGTGTGATGCTGCCCACATGTTGGGGGGGGCACTTCCCACCTTGATTAGTTTCCATGGTGATTGTATATCTTGTCAAGTAGACAATCAAGATTAACTCTTTGCATGTGACCTGTTAGTCTGTCAGGAGGGTGTAAATTAAATTTCCCACACTTTTAATACTCTTCTGAAAATGAAACTGAAGAATAAAATCAGGAGACCATGTCAGTTCAGAATATACCCCAAGAAGCATTAGATCAGTGGGTCACTGACATAGTCATTTCCATCACTCTTTGCTCCACTCCACAGTTTTGGGGAGGCATTTTTACTTTGGATTCAAACATTTGCTCCCTAATGAGCAGAAGCTGTTCAAAATAACATACTGATTTAGAGTTTTCTCTGACTTATTTTTTTAATGTGATATATGAGAATCTCTTTTCTCCTCACATCTTTCAGAAGTGGTGCCAATAATGTGCGGGGTAATAAATTATTCAAAGTGGGAGAAGCCATATAACAAACAAGAAAGCTAGCAGTTTATTAAAGATAGCTGTGCACAAGTGCACATTGGCCAGCGATGCCGGCAACAAATCAGGAATGATAGATGACCTTTCTCACACGCCTGCAACATTTAATATCTCTGAAAGACATTAAAGATGCCAAATATTTAGACCATGATCCGAAAGGCAGAGAAAAATTCACTATCTCTGTTTACAAACAGGCTGGGAGCTTGGTTACAATTACCTGTGCCTGCCTTTTCCTAAAGGGTAAACATCTTTCACATATTTGTTTTCTAGTGTACTTTGCTTTGCAAAATAGTTCTGATCCCGGGGTGGTGTTTGCTAATCCAAAGCCACTTTACCATAAACTTGAATTATCATTTCAGAGGCAGTTATACTTCATTTATGTTCAATTTCCAGTTCATGTAGGCACCTGTCATTTACATTTATTTGTTGCCTTCTTGCTGCCCCGTGTTTAATACTGAATGATTTATAAGTAGCTATTTTAAAAGCATTGAAGAAACTGTTTCCTTCTAAGCAAGTGATAGGGGCATTTTTTTTTTCTTAGAGAATATCATTTTCTTAATTCTTCTGCTTTATGAGTTAGATTTGGGCTTAGCTTATTTTCTTATTTCATTTTATCCTGAAGATTTAACCATAAAACGATGGACAAAATATTGTAAGAAACTCATGTATCTACCACTCATCCTCAACAATGATCAGTCACAATCATTGTGGTTTGGCTACACCCCTTATGGATTTATTATAATCAAAAGCAAATATCAGACACCCTTCTATTTCCATTATCCATAAAATTCATGGCAATTGTGAATCATGGAATTTCAATGTATAATTATTACTTTTAATTTCATGTGGGGCCATTTCAGAGTATCATATTACCAACTATCAGCATTACTTACATTTCCAAATTACATTCGGAAAAAAAATTGTTTGAACCAGGCTCTATATTACGTTGTCCATTCTATTAGTAATTTCTTGATGTTCTTTTTGAGAATATTTTAACAATTTCTCTTCTATCTCTTGTTCATTTCTACCTCCTTTGATTTTGCTTCCAGTTTTGCTCCTATTTTATTTGGGAAAAGCTATGTTGTTTGTCCTGTAGAATTTGCTGCCGTCTACATTTTACCTTTGGAATCTATGTAGTGTGTTTTACCATTGTGCTTAGTCAGGTGGCTTATGCACGGATATTCAGGTACAGAGTCTTCACTGGAGCAAGTCTCAGTTTCTGACCAGAATGTTTGTCACTGTTGTACTCTGCTTCCCCCAGGAAGTTAAATGTCTGCTTATGACTATGGTCTTAGTAGTTCTAGTTGCCCATTCCGACATCCACTGTTTGATTAAATTGTGGGGAAAACAACGGTGTTAAGGTTTCATGTATATAAAAAGGGTAGGCTAAACATTTGGATTCCCTTGACTATCTTGTTTTCAGTCTGAGGACTTCTCCAACAACCTCTGAGGTTTGCTTTCTGGTTTGATAAAACATTCCAGGTTTCCCTCCTGTACTTGGAATCAGTGAGTTTTTAAGTTCTCTGGAGACCACAATCCAGACATTAGGGGTATTTACTGGTAGGGAGGAAATGTATAATTGCTTGTACCATTTTTTTTAGTGAACTGAATTAGAGATTTCTTTCAAGAAATGATTTGCCATTTATTCATTCTAAGTTTGAATTCAGAAATGCAGGGATGACTTGAATTAGTCATTTTTACACTATATCCTCTTAGCCCTGTAGCCACCTTCATTTAAAAATTTCAAGGGTGGAAAAAACAATATGCACTTTCATAGTTCACCAGCTCCAAGAATCCATTCTCAGACTGCTCATTCTCTTGGGGGTACACAATTAAATAATAGATAATTATTGGTGGCATAAAGTATTTTAATGCATTGAGCCAAGAAAGTCACAAAAGTCCCACCATAGGGTACCACACTTTAGTAGATTCAGCACTCATGGGATGGGCATCTTCTCTTCTGTCATGGAGCTTATCTTTAAAAAAATACATACTATTTTATTAACTTTGAGAATTTCATACAATGTACTTTGTTTTCAAGCCCACTATCCCTTTAAATCCCTCTAGATCCACCTCCACCTTAGCTTCCAACTTTGTGTTTTGTCTTTTATTTTTCATCATCTACCTTGTGCTTCCCAGATGTTTATTGGTGTGGGGCCATCTACTGGTTCGGCAGACCTACCAGGACTACACTGTTAAAGAAAACCAAGTCTCCCTAATTCAAGAGTGTCAATAACTTCTCAGTTAGGGATACTGACTCATGAGGCATCTGTCCTCTCTCCATGCTGGAATGTTGACTGGCTAGATCTTGTGTAGACACCTACAGCTCCTGTGAGTTTATGAGTGGAACAATTTTGGCATGTTCCAAAGACAATTTTACTCCAGCCTTTCACTCTTACAGTATTTCTGGTCCTCCTCCTCCTCCTCTTCCCCCTCCTCCTCCTCCTTTTCCTCCTCCTCCTCCTCCTCTTCTCCCTCCTTCTCCTCCTTTTCCTGCTCCTCCTCTTCCCCCTCCTCCTCCTTCTCTTGAGACAGGATTTCTCTGTATAGTCCAGGAACTAGCTCTGTAGACTAGGCTGGCCTTAAACTCACAGAGATCTGCCTGCCTCTGCCTCCCAGGTGCTGGAATTAACGGTGTGCACCATCACAGCCTGTCTCTAATCCTTCTTCTGAGATGGTTCCTTAGTCTTGCAGGCAGTGGTAGTGGTGGTGACGTAAGTGCCCCATTTGTGACCAACACTTATTCTCTGTACTTGAACCATTTGAGAGTTTTGATGTTAACTCCTGTACACTGCACAAAGAAACTTCTCTAATGAAGTCTGAGAGACACACAAACTTAGGAGTATACTAATATGGAGGTAATTCTGATTCTCTGATTCTCTACAGTTAGCAAAATTAAGAGTAATCTTCTTTCCTGGGGCTCATGAGCTTCTCAGCCTTTGGTTGGTGGCTATATTTATACTACCAGGCATGTGTTTCTTCTAGTGAAGTAGACATTAAATCCATTCAGAAAATGGTTAGACACCGACATGCTCTTCATGCCACTATTGAATCCATGGGTGTATCTTGCTATGTGGGTGATTATTGAAGTACAGAGTTTCACAGCTGGAAAAGGCTGTTGACTGTTTTTCTCCAAAAGCCTGTATAACACTTCCCAGTGCTTTGAAAGATAAGCAGCTGGAAGAAAGCTTCCTAGTCAGCACCAACTGGATTTCTCTGTGTTCTATAATCAGAATGTGTGTTGTCCTCAATAACAAATCTTATCATCAAGTTCTGGTGGTCCATCAATAGCCATGGCAATAGCCTGGGTTGTCTTGGGGCCTGCAGGAATCTCTTGACCAAGAACTTGAGGAAAATGATCCCATAGCTGGCACTGGGCTTTTTATTTGGGAACCTATGTCCTCTGGGAAGATAATTAAATAATAGCTTTTCATATAGCTTTTCCAAGAAGGCTTAGTGTTAGTTATCTTTCCTCTAATCTCTCCTCTGCCTTAACCTCACTTCCCTCTCCTCAGCTAATCCTTCATCATCTCGTGTTACCCCTCTTCCCCTTCATATCATCTGTGTTTCCCTATCCTTTCCCTAGTTTCTTGGATTCCATGGAGACTCCAAGTTAAACATAGAAATCTGTGTGTAAGTCAGAACACATGACATTTGACTTTTTGTGTCTGGGTTACATCATGCACACAGTATAATGTTTTCCAGCTCCGATTTACCAGAAAATTTCACTTTTCTTGCAGGTGAATAAAATTCCAAAAGTTCCATTGTGTATAGGTACTAGATTTTCAAGTATCCGTTCATCAACTGGTGGATATCTTGGCTGTTTCTAGTTCTAGCTATTGTAAAGAGAGCAGGGATGAGCATGAATGAGCATGTCTCCATGGTAGGAACTGATAGACTAGTGATATTTGATTTCTGCTTCTATTTGCTTGGACTACTTCATCCATCCTTTCATCCTAAGGTAATGTTTGCCTTTTCCTGTAAAAAGACAGGGGAAAAATTTAAAAAAAAAATCCAATGTGCTATTCTGTATATTTTAATGATGAATTGAATCAATTTACACCATTGATACTTACAGATCTTATGAAAAATCATGCATTGATTTTTGTAGTATTTGGGGCTTTCTTGGTATTCCTTTGTTTAATGAGTGCTGTAATGTAGCTAAATCTTTCCTTCTCTAGTCTCTTGAGTTTGTTTGTTTTTCTTTTTTTTTATTATTATGTGTTTTAATTTTATACAACAGCCATGGGTTCCCCTGTCGTCCCCCCTCCCGCCCCTACCCCCACCTTCCCCCCAGCCCCTCCCTCCATTCCCATGTCCTCCAGGACCAAGACACCCCTGGGGATTCATTTAAACCTGGTGGATTCAGTACAGGCAGGTCCTGCCCCCTCCTTCCAGGCTGAGCATGTGTCCCTGTGTAAGCCCAAGGTTCCAAACAGCCAGCTCATACACGTTTGCTTTTCTTCGGGCTGAAGTATCCCTTTCATGACTGTGTGTAGGGCTGGCATGGTGGCCACACATTCTTCTAGCTTGTTTTTATTATGAATGTTTTTCTTTCACCTTTAATTATGACAGACTTTGTTGGAAATTTTGGTTTTTCAGAATCTAAGCCTTTCTTGATTTTATTGTTTGGAATGAAAAGTCATTAGTTATTTTGATGAGACTGTCTTTGTATATGACTTGATCTTCTTTAAAACTTTTAATATGTGCTTCTTTTGCTTTGTCCATTTGGTGTTTTAAATATAATATGATATGGGAAGTTTCTTTCTTAGTACTGCTTGGTGTACTCTGTGGCTCTTGTGTGTGAATGGCCTTCTCTTTCCCTATTTTGGGAGATTTTCTTTTTATTTATTAATCATTTTTATTAAAAACATTTTCTATGTACATTACATGAAATTCTTCTTATTATTGTATTCCTGTACATAGGTTTTGCATTTTCATCGATGCCCACAGTTTTTTCATGCCCAGTTCATACATTTTAGTGTATTTTGTCACTGATGTTGAATAAATGGTTTAATTCCTCTGTCTTGTATTCATCCCCTGATGAGTATGAATGATCTTGAAATCTTATTGTCTATCTCCCACATGATCCATTTTGCTGGTGATAACTATAGTTAGACTTTCTTTGAACCATCAGCTCCTGAATAATGACACAGAAAGTTTTTATTAATTATGAAAACTTGGCCTTAGCTTAGACTTGTTCCCAACTAGCTCTTAAAACTTAAATTAACCCATTTGTATTAATCTACATTTTGCCAGGGGGTTCATTACCTCTCCTCAGTACTGTATATCAGACTTCCTCCCAATCTGTCTGGTCAATCTCCTGCCTCAGATTCTTTTTCAGAGTAACTAGTCCATGTGTCAAGCATACAGACATACAGGAAGAAGCCAGTATCAATTCTTGACCCTGATGTAAGGTGCATAACAACTGAAAACTTGTTCTTTGCTTTCAGATCACCTAATTTTTAAAAAATAAATGTACGCATGTGAGTGTGCATGTTTGCCCATCTATGTATGTATGTGGGCTAATGTGTTGTGGGGGAGTATGTGGAGGTTGGGGGCAACCTCAGGTGTTACTCTCTGGAATGCTATCTACCTCCTTTAAGACAGGATTGTTCATTGGGTTGGAGTCCAACAGTTATGGTGGACACCTGGTCAAGGAGACCCAGAAACATTTTTGTCTCTGCCTAGTGGCAGGATTGTAAGCACGTACCACACCCCTGACTTCTAAATATTTCTATCAATTTTATTATCTATATTGCAACAAAATGCACATATTTTAAACATGGAGTTTGATGCATTTTGTTAAAATTGATTGCCCTTCTCTGACCCCCCAGCCTTCTTCACTCATTCTCAGTTCATCACAGAATTTACTTCTGTCAGGGAAAGTTTATATGCTCTAGAACTTGATGGAGATAAAACCTTCTCTTTCTTTGTTCTTGCTTTCTACATTAACCTGCAGTTACATCTATCACATTGGGTTATATCAGAGGTTCTTTTCTGAGCTGGGTCATCCTCTACTTAATGGGTAGATCACAATTTATATCTGTTGAGGTGTTTGTGTTCAATTTTTAATTGCTTCTATTTTTTTATTTGCAACTGTAAATAAAGTGAAGATGAATTATTAATGTGTTAACTTTTGAATGGATGTGTATTTTTATTTCTCTTTAGAAAATAGACTGTTTGAGGTACGTTGTTCCATGCAGGGCAAGACCCTGAAGCACTGAACCACTTTTCCAGCCGCACAAACATGCTTCTCAAAAGTGCTTGCTCATGCTGTGGCTTGTCATTTCATTGTTTCCAGACTCTCTTTTTGAAAGAAAATTTATAAATTTGTAGATGTCAGTTGGTTGATAGTTTCATTTCAAGCTTCTGCATTTTGTATTCTACTTAACAAGTTTTTGCTAAACCTGAAGCTGGAAATAGCTTCTACTGCTTATTCTTGGAGAGTTTTCAAATTCATATTTTATATACATATATATTATACAATATATATTTTATTTCAAGTGGTGATAAATTAGTTTCAAAGATTTAGAATGAATATTTAGGTTTGTCATCAATTTTAAGTTAATATTTGCATGCAGTGAAGGTTTCAATGGAAACCCACTATTTTCCTTTCTATTGCATATTAATACCTAGTCCCAGCAAAAATGTTGGAATGTACATAAGTTTCATTGGTATTTCTACAATATTCTTTTTTTCTTTTTTTTTATTATTATTATATTTGTGTTTTCATTTTACACATCAGCCATGGGTTTCCCTGTTCTCCCTTCTCCCGCCCCCACCCCAACCTTCCTCCCATCCCCTCCCCTCCATTCCCATCTCCTCCAGGGCCAAGACTCCCCTGGGGATTCATTTAAACCTGGTGGATTCAGTACAGGCAGGTCCAGTCCCCTCCTTCCATGCTGAGCAAAGTGTCCCTGTGTAAGCCCAAGGTTCCAAACAGCCAGCTCATGCACTAAGGACAGGTCCTGGTCCCACAGCCTGGATGCCTCCCAAACAGTTGAAACTATTCAATAGTCTCACTTATCCAGAGGGCCTGATCCAGCTGGGGGCTCCACAGCTGTTGGTTCATAATTCATGTGTTTCCATTCGTTTGGCTATTTGTCCCTGTGCTTTTTGCAATCTTGGATTCAACAATTCATACTCTTACAGTCCCTCTTCTTTCTCGACAATTGGATACCTGGAGCTCCACCTGGGGCCTGGCTGAGGATCTCTACAACCACTTCCATCAGTTATTGGATGAGAGTTCTAGCACAACTGTTAGGGTATTTGGCCATCTGATCGCCAGACTAGGTCAGATCAGGCATTCTCTCGACCATTGTCAGCAGTCTATAGAGGAAGTTTCATTGTGGATTTCTGGGGACCTCTCCAGCACTCTGCCTATTCCTGTTCTTATGTGGTCTTCATTTATCATGATCATTATTCCTCATTCTCCCTTTCTGTTCTTGATCCAGCTGGGATCTCCTGCTCCCCTAAGATTTCTTTCCTTCAAATCTTGCCGTTCATTACTCCCACTGTTGTCCAGGTTGTTCATGTAGATATCATCCATTTCTCTGTCATTGGGTGATCCCTGTGTCTTTCCTAGGGTCCCCTTTTATAGGCAGCCTCCCTGGAGTTGTGTAGCAGTCTAGTCATCTTTGTTTTACATCTAGTATCCTCCTATGAGTGAGTACATACCATGTTTGTCCTTCTGAGTCTGGGTTACCTCACTCAGGATGATTTTTTCTAGATCTATCCATTTGCCTGCAAACCTCATGATGTCATTGTTTTTTCTCTGCTGAGTAGTACTCCATTATGTATATGTACCATATTTTCTTTATCCATTCTTCAGTTGAAGGGCATCTAGGTTGTTTCCAGGTTCTGGCTATAACAAACAATGCTGATATGAACATAGTTGAGCAAATGTCCTTGTGGTATGATTGAGCATTCCTTGGGGATATGCCCAAGAGTGCTATAGCTGGGTCTTGGGGGAGATGGATTCCCAATTTTCTAAGGAAGCACCATATTGATTTCCAAAGTGGCTGTAAAAGCTTGCATTCCTACCAGCAGTGGAGGAGAGTTCCCCTTGCTCCACATCCTTTCTAGCATAAGCTGTCTTCTTTGTTTTTGATCTTAGCCACTCTAACAGGTGTAAGGTGGTATCTCAGAGTCGTTTTGATTTGCATTTCCTGGATAATTAGGGATGTTGAGCAATTCCTTAAATGTCTTTCAGCCATTTGAAATTCCTCTGTTGAAAATTCTCTGTTCAGTTCTATAGCCCATTTTCTTAATTGGAATGTTGGGCATTTTGATGTCTAATTTCTTGAGTTCTTTATATATTCTGGATATCAGCCCTCTGTCAGATGTGGGGTTGGTGAAGAGCTTTTCCCATTCTATAGGCTGTCACTTTGGCTTGTTGACCATGTCCTTTGCTCTACAAAAGATTCTCAGTTTCAACAGGTCCCATTGATTGTTTCTCTCAGTGTCTGTGCTACTGATGTTATAAATAGAAAGTGATCTCTGGTGCCAATGCATTCAAGAGTACTTCCTACTTTCTCTTATATCAGGTTCAGAGTAACTGGATTTATGTTGAAGTGTTTGATCCACTTGGACTTAAGTTTTGTGCACGGTGACAGGTATGGATCTATTTGCAGCCTTCTACACATGGCCATCCAGTTATGCCAGAACCATTTTTTGAAGATGCTTTCTTTTTTCCATTGTACATTTTTGGCTTCTTTGTCTAAAATTATATGTTCATAGGTGTGTGGGTTAATGTCAGGGTCTTCAGTTCTGTTCCATTGGTCCATGTGTCAGTTTTTATGCCAGTAGGAAGCTGGTTTTTTTTTTTTTTTTTTTTTTTTAATGGTAGCTCTATACTAGAATTTGAGGTTGGGGATTGTGATGCCTCCAGAGGTTGTTTTATTGTACAGGATTCTTTTGGCTATCCTGGGTTTTTTGTTTTTCCATATGAAGTTGAGTATTGTTCTTTCTAGATCTGTGAAGAATTGTGTTCATAATTTGGTGGGGATTGCATTGAATCTGTAGATTGCTTTTGGTAAGATCGTCATTTTTACTATGTTAATCCTGCCTATCCATGAGCATGGGAGATCTTTCCATTTTCTGACATCTTCTTCAATTTCTTTTTTCAGGGACTTAAAGTTCTTGTCATTTAGGTCCTTCACATGCTCAGTTATAGTAACCCCAATGTATTTTATATCATTTGCGGCTATTGTAAAGGGTGATATATCTCTGATTTCTTTCTCAGCCTGTTTGTCTATTATATATTGAAGGCTACTGATTTTTTTGAGTTGATCTTGTATCCTGCTATGTTGCTGAAGGTGTTTATAAGCTGTATCAGTTCCTTGGTTGAATTTTTGGGGTCACTCATGTATCTTATCATGTCGTCTGCAAATAAGGAAAGCTTGACTTCTTCCTTTCCAAATTGTACCTCCTTAATCTCCTTATGTTGTCTTATTGCTCTGGCTAGAACTTCAAGTACTATATTGAGTAAGTATGGGGAGAGGGGACAGCCTTGCCTTGTTCCTGATTTTAGTGGTATTGCTTTGAGTTTCTCTCTATTTAATTTGATGTTGGCTGTTGACTTGCTGTAGATTGCCTTTATTATATTTAGGTATGGTCCCTGTATTCCTGATTGTTCCAAGAACTTTATCATGAAGGGGTGTTGGATTTTGTTAAATGCCTTTTCTGCATCTAGTGAGATGATCATCTGTTTTTTTTCGTTGAGTTTTTTATATGGTGTATTTCATTGACTCACTTTCGTATGTTTAATCACCCTTGCATCCCTGGGATGCAGCCTACTTGATCATGGTGGATAAATGTTTTGATGTGTTCTTGGAGTCTGTTTGCTAGAATTTCATTGAGTATTTTTGCATCAATGTTCATGAGGGAGATTGGTCTGTAGTTCTTTTTCTTTGTTGCATCTTTGTTTGGTTTAGGAATCAGGGTAATTGTAGTCTCATAGAAGGAGTTTGGTAATATACCTTCTGCTTCTATTGTGTGGAACAATTTACAGAGTATTGGTATTAAGTCTTCTTTGAAGATCTGGTAGAATTCTGCAGTGAAACCATCAGGTCCAGGGCTTTTTTGGGTTGGGAGACTTTTAATGACTGATTCTATTTCTTTAGGGGTTATTGGACTATTTAAATGGCTTATCTGGTCTTGATTTAACTTAGGTATGTGGTACCTATCCAGAAAATTATCCATTTCTTTTAGATTTTCCAGTTTTGTGGAGTAGAGGTTTTTGAAGAATGACCTGATAATTCTCTGGATTTCCTTATTGTCTGTTGTTATGGCCCCATTTTCATTTCTGATTTTGTTAATTTGGATGCTCTCTCTCTGTCTTTTGGTTAGTTTGGATAAAGGCTTGTCTATCTTGTTGATCTTCTCAAAGAACCAACTCTTTGTTTCATTAATCCTTTGTATTATTCTCTTTATTTCTATTTTATTGATTTCAGCTCTCAATTTGATAATTTCTTGGCATCTGTTCCTCCTGGCAGACTTTGTTTCTTCCTGTTCAAGGGCTTTCAGGCGTGCTGTCAAGTCACTAGTTTGAGATTTCTCCAGCTTCTTTATGAGGGCATTCAGTGCTATGAACTTCCCTCTTAGCACTGCTTTCATAGTGTCCCATAAGTTTTGGTATGTGGTGTGTTCATTTTCATTGATCTCTAGGAAGTCTTTAATTTCTTTCTTTATTTCTTCCTTAACCCATTGGTGGTTCAGTTGAGCATTTATTCAGTTTCCCTGAGATTGTTGGATTTCTGTAGTTTATTCTGTTGTTGAAATCTAACTTTACACCTTGGTGGTCCAATAGAACACAGGAGGTTATTCCAATTGCTTTGTATCTGCTGAGATTTGCTTTGTGGCCAAGTATGTGGTCGATTTTAGAGAAGGTTCCATGGGGTGCTGAGAAGAAGGTATATTCTTTTTTTTTTTTTTTTTTTCGGGTGGAATGTTCTGTAGATATCAATTAAGTCCATTTGAGCCATAACATCAGTTAAGTCCATTATGTCTCTGTTAAGTTTCTATTTGGCCGACCTGTCCAGAAATGAAAGAGGGTGTTGAAGTTTCCCACTATTAATGTGTGGGGTTTTATATGTGATTTAAGCTTTAGTAATGTTTCTTTTACTATGTGGGTGCCATTGTTTTGGGGGCATAAATGTTCAGTATTGAGACTTCATCTTGGTGGATCTTTCCTGCAATGAGTATGTAATGTCCTTCATCATCTCTTTTGATTGATTTTAGTTTGACATCTATTTTGCTGGATATTAGGATGGCTACACCAGCTTGCTTCTTAAGACCATTTTATTGGAAAGTCTTTTCCCAGCCTTTTATTCTTAGTAGGTGTCTGTCTTTGAATTTGAGGTATGTTTCTTTTATGCAGCAGAAGGATGGGTCCTGTTTTTGTATCCATTCTGTTAGTCTGTGTCTTTTTATAGGTGAATTAAGTCCATTGATATTAAAGGATATTAATGACCAGTGATTGTTCGTTCCTGTTGTTATTTTTATTTTTTGGTGGTAGTATGTATGTACTTCTATTCTTTGGGGTTTATTGCTGTGGTGTTACCTATTACCTGTGTTTTTATGGTGTATCTGCCTTCCTTAGGTTGGAATTTTCCTTCTAGTGCTTCCTGTAGGGCTGGGTTTGTGGATAAGTATTGTTTAAGTCTGGTTTTGTCTTGGAAGGTCTTGTTCACTCCATCTATGATGATTGAAAGTTTTGCTGGTTATATTTGCTGGCATCCATGGTCTCTTAGTGTCTGCATTATATCTGCCCAGGTCCTTCTGGCTTTCAAAGTCTCCATCAAGAAATCAGGTGTTATTCTGATGGGTTTGCCTTTATAAGTCACTTTGCCTTTTTCCTTTGCTGCCCTTAATATTCCCTCTTTATTCTGTACATTCAGTTGTTTAATTGTTATGTGGTGAGGGGACTTTTTTGGGGGGTCTAGTCTGTTTGGTGTTCTATAGGCTTCTTGTATCTTTATAGGCATTTCCTTCTTTAAGTTGGGAAAGTTTTCTTCTATGATCTTGTTAAATATATTTTCTGTGCCTTTGAGTTGGTATTCTTCTCCTTTGTCTATCCCTATTATTCATAGGTTTGGTCTTTTCATGGTGTCCCAAATTTCTTGGACATTTTGGGTCATGACTTGGTTGGTTTTAATGTTTTCTTTGACTAATGAATCTATTTTTTCTAACGTATCTTCAACACCAGAGATCCTCTCTTCCATCTCTTGCATTCTGTTGGTTATACTTGCCTCTGAAGTTCCTGTTTGTTTACTCAGATTTTCTATTTCCAGCATTCCTTCTGCTAGTGTCTTCTTCATTTTTTTCTATTTCCCTCTTCAGGTCTTGGACTGTTTGCCTTGCTTTTTCATGATTTTCTTTCAAGGACTTATTGTTTTCTTCTGCTTTAATTGTCCTTTCCTCTAGTTTTTATTATGATCTTCACATTTTTTGTTTGTCTGTTCCTCTACTTTATTTTTGATTTCTTCTATATAAGGCTCTAGCCTCTTCATGATGTTGATGTTGCTTATAAGGTTGTTTTCCTCCTCCTCCTCCTCCTCCTCCTCCTCTTCTTCTTCTTCTTCTTCTTCTTCTTCTCCTCCTCCTCCTCTTCCTCCTCCTCCTCCTCCTCCTCCTCCTTCTTCTTCTTCTTCTTCCATTCCTTGATGTTCAAGTCTAGCTATTGGAGAAGGGCTAGGTTCTGGTGATGCTGTATTGCTCTTTATTTTGTTGTATGTACTTCTGCCTTGATGTCTGCCCATCTCCTTGTGGGTTCGTTCTTGGTCTTATCAGTGTACTTGGTCCAGACAGAGCTGAAATATTTTGGGAGCCTCTCTCTGGTCCAGATGGAAGCTCTGGCCTGGATGGGAGCTCTGGTCCATATGAGAGCACTGGCCAGATAAGAGCAGGGGGCCTGGACTCTGAGTCTCAGGAAGTCCCTGGGGTCTCCTTATCTTGTCCAGATGGGAGCTCCTCTTGTCCAGATGGGAGTTCCAGGACAGGATGGAAGCTCTGGTCCAGATGGGAGTTCCAGGGCAGATGGTAGCTGGGGGCTCTCTGGTCCAGATGGGAGTTCCAGGGCAGGTTGGGAGCTGGGGGCTGGTCTCTGAGTCTAAGGAAGTGGCTGGGGTCTCGGGCAAATGGGTGTGGGGGCAGGGTGTGGAGACTGCAGGGTCTGCCTGCAGTCTTGGAAAAGGGGAGCCTTCCTGAAGGGCCCACCGGTTGGCAGGAAACTGGAGCCAAGTTGGGCAGGTCCTTCCGGGATGGCTGGTGTCCAGGGGTGGGACCCAGGGGCAGTTGCCTCACTGACTATAACTTCAGGCACTCACCTCAACTGTATTCTTTTGTTTTATTTCTCCAACACCATGTAATCTTTTTCATTATTTTATTTATGTTTATTTTCTAAATGTTTTATTTATTGTTTGAACATTTTATCCAGTTATATAGTGTGTTTTGAACTATCCATCCATCCCACAAGGTCTTTATTACATCAATTTCTAAAAATTATCTTAAAGATTAATTTCACAACTTCTATAACAAAAATCTGTTGCAATTTTTTGACTAGGTTTGCCTAGTTCATGAAATTGTTTAGAATTGAGGTCTTAAAGAATAGGGCATCTTAGGTAATTGAAAATAGTATAGCTTTCATTTATTTAGGTCTTAGGAATGTGTGACAGTTTTATTATACAGGTTTTATCAATATTTTGATAAAAATTACTCAAACTATTCCATACTTCATATGTACACATGCATACACATCTCATTCAAATGCGCATCTACACACACACACACACACACACACACACACACACACACACACACACCACGAAGACGCACACACAGATTTCAGTAGTTTCTTGTTCATATGCAAAAAGTAAACTATTTCTGTAAGTTGATATTTCATCTTCTTACTTTTATAAACATAGACCATAGGGTTTTCCATTTTAGGTTAATAGGATGAATTATATTAAAGATCTTTTTATGTTAACCTGGCTTTGCTTTTATAGGTTTAGCCACACATTATCACAAGGCCTTCTGATTACATATGGTTGAATCTGTTTCACATTTTAAGAAATAATTGTATCTGTGTCTATAAAGGATATTTATATAAATTTACCTTTCATTAGGCAGCTTATAAGGAATAGAAATTTATTCGAACAGTTTAGAAGATTGGAAAGTCGAAAATTAATCAGCCAGTAGGATTCAGTGTCTGGTGAGGCCTTATTCTCTTCTGTAAAGATAGCCTTCTCCATGCATTCTCAAATTTTGGAAAAGAAAGAGAGAAATTCTATGTCTGTACCTAGTAGAAGAAAGAGAAATTTCAAAAAGGCTCTCAGATCCCCTGTTATGTAGACACCAATTCTGTTACCGAGTGGTAGACTCTCGTAATCTAATTACCCCCGAACAGCTTTAATTTGTACTGTTGCATTTGGGAATTAAGCTTCAGAAACATTTCAAAGGAACATGAACATCCAAACTATAGCACATTTTCTCACTTGCATTATTCTGACAAAAAAGTCTTATCTTTTAGTTTGTTCTTTTGTATCTAATTTGACATTTTTAATGTTGCTGCTTTTAGAATTTTTTTCTCAGTTTTCATTGATTCTAAGCGATTTGTTTATGATTCTCCTGGCATAGGAACATTTCTTGTGCTTAGGATTCACTCAGCTTAGACTTCAGCTTTATGCTTTCTTCAATTGCACAATATTTTTGTCGCTATTTCTTCACATTTTAAAAAGACACTTATTTTGTTTTTAATTGTGTGTGTATGTGCGTACACTTGCGTATGTGAGTGCAGTGTTCAAGGTATCCAAAAAAGGGCATTGATTCTCTGAAGCTGGAGTTATGTATGGGCTGTTGTGAGCCACCAGACATAGGAACTGGGATTCTGAATTCAGGTCCTCAAGAAGAGCAGTAACTGCTCTTAACCATGGAGCCATCTCTCTAACCTCCATTAAAAATTGCCTTAATTTTTAAATTGTACTTACTTATTTGTGTGTATGTGTGTGACTGTGTCATGTCTTTGTTTGTGTGTGTGTGTGCGTGCATGTGTGCACATGTGTACACACATTGGAAAGTAATATGTTTCCTTGTTTTTATTTTGTAGTATTGGGGATTAAATCTGTAGCTTTGTGCTTCTAGATAAATACTCTACCACTGAGCCTCATTCCTACTCCTAATAGTAAATCATTCTTTATCCATCCAAATGAAACTGTTGCTTCTGAAGCTTTACTTTTCATTGTAAAATTCTTGGACTGGTAACGTGGCTCAGTGGGTAAGGGTAGCTTGGCATCAAACCTCATGACCTAAATTCCATTCCTAAGACCCACATAGTAGAAAGAAAGAACAGACTCCCATGAGTTTGGCCTCTGACCTCTACATGGCATACACCTACATGTGTGCATGTATACACACACACATACAAATGTAGTGAAAATTTCTATGTGATTGTTCTCTCATAGTTGCCATATATTTGTTTATTTGTCATAGGCGCATTTTTCTTCAACTTTTGGACTTACAATAATGACTTCAAATGCCTTTTTTGTTATTGCCACATGTGGATTATTTCAGGATTAAGATGAAATTAGAGACAGCCAACACGCATGCAGTGTAGACTACAATATTTTCCTTGGGCATCACAGTAATTCAGTCAAATTCATGAGGGCCAGCCTCTTCTAGTAGGACTTTCATGGACAAAGAGCTGCAACGTATCCTCAGAAAGCATCCCTGCCTCTGCTATCACTGTGTCATCAGCAGAAGATGACGTATAGTGAAAGCCACTCAAATGAAGCCCTCAGCTAAGAAGTACCCAAGTGGGAAGTTCTGAAAGGTAACGAGGATTCAGACATTTTAAAATTGGACGAGTGCAAGATCCAGTGGAACTGGAAGTTTACTGTAAGATTATCCTCTAAAAATTGCAGAAGCTACACCCATGGCTTCTCACCAACCTGGCTGCCTAAACATAACCTGAACAGAGAGGTCAGCAATCTACATGCTAATGTGGACAAGTGAAAACTCAAGAGATTACAACCCCACACCAAGAACTACAGGTAGCTAAGAAATGCTGAGAACAGGAAAAGCAGACGTGTGTGTGTGTGTGTGTGTGTGTGTGTGTGTGTGTGTGTGTGTGTGCTTTGTGACAGCAATTAAAGGAAAAGAGGTAATGAATTTTAAAGAGAGTGGGGTAGGGAGTGCATGAGAGGGTTTGGAAGGAGGAACAGGAAGAGGAAAAATGATGTAATTATATTGTAATCTCCAACAAGTAAAAACAGAAAATATTAGCATTGTAGGCTGAAGAAAAAGTGGTGATATGATGATGTTCTTGGTGACAGCTGTAAAGGAAAAGTTCAGTGAAATAATAGAGCAAATAAGTAGAAGAAAAGAAACAAAAGGAAGCAGAAATACCATTCTATGGTACTGCTGTGAAATTGGATTTCTTAAGTTTAAAAGGTCAAGTCCAATGCAAAATTTATGGAAATTGAAAATAAGTAGATGAAAGAATAAGCAGGAAACGTTAGGTTACATTGGAGACAGCTATTGAAACAGATCATAATTTTCAAATATTTGGGGTCCGATTCTGGAAGGGTGATGGAGACAGTGTGGAAGTGAGTGTGCCTTTGATATAAGACATGGATGACCTGGAATTGAAGAAAGGTGGAGTGCTACTCAGATTATTTTCCATTGACCAAGGAGGAGATAGGACATGTTGAAGGGTGTTCTCCCCAACTCCAGTGATGCTAGGTGTGTGCATAATCCGTAGTTATGCTGGTTTTCATTTTTCTTTCTTCTTTATCTCGTTAAAAACACATTTCAGAATATTTTCTGATAGCTTCATCACTGAACTGAACAAGCTGACCCTGAAATTTCAAAGGAAGAAAAAAAAATGTGATTAATTTTGTTTTGCATTGTCCTGTTTCCTCAAATGTCTTTTTTCATGATTTCTTAAACACTATGGATGAAGTATTGTAGAAACCCTGGATTCTTCTAATATTATTGAGGAATGGTTATTTTTATTCAAACTGATAGTTAATTTTGTTGCATTGTTTTTAAAATAAATTATTATATCTTAGAAAAATATATATCCCCATATCCCCAAATATATTTAAGCATATTATAAATTATTATAGTTTGGAATATATATTTCCAAATATATATATATTATAAATTATTATATTTTTGAAAAATATATATTCCCAAATTCATGTATTTAAATTTAATTTTCAATGTTCTGGCATTTGGAGATGAATCCTTTGGGTGGTTATTATGTCATGAGGATGCAGTCCTCATGTGGGATAACTGTGCTTACAAGAGAAAACCAGGGGACTAGGCAGCATGCACAGCTCTCTATTACATGAGAATATAGTGAGAAGTTCACATACAATGCAGAAGAGATCACTCTTTAGAACCAGAACACAGTTATCTGAGGACTCATTGTAGCTATAAACTTTTTCCTGGTCCTGCCCAGCTCCTGCAGCCCTGGGGTTCCATAGCCGCTCAGACCCAAATAAACACACAGAGGCTTATATTATTTTAAAACTTTGGCCATGGCAGGCTTCTTGTTAGCTAGCTCTTATATCTTAAATTAACCTATTTATATAAATCTATATCTTGCCACGTGGCTTGTGGCTTACTGGTACTTTATATCTTGCTTCTGGTGGCAGCTAGCAGCATCTCCTCTCTCTATTTCTCCTTCCTCTCTTTCTAGTTAGAATGTCCTGCCTAAACTTATTCTGCCTCACCATTAGCCAAACAGCTTTATTTATCAACCAATCAGAATAATACGTATTCATAGCATACAGAATGATATCACCTCTTATATTAGCTTTGAGGAATGTAAGACAAAAACATGTTTTTGATAAGTAAGCTAATCTTAAGCACTTGGTGTCAAAAATCCCAAGTGACTGAAACATTGGTTAGATCCAAAGCCTATGTCCCAGCTAATGGGAAGCTGACAGGATGTCTCTTAGTTATGTGATCTATTTTTTTTCTTCCCAGGAATTTTCTCTAGGTAATGACTCTCCAGGCTCCAGCATGGATGTGATCAAATTTAGAAAATGAGGAAAATCACTCTGATTTGGCAAATATCTATTACCTAGAGCCGTGCATCTCAGTCTCTCATTAATTCTTGCAGCATCTCTGGGTTGGAGCCTAGTCATAAGTAGATCTAAAAGCTCATAGTGAAAGTTGCAAACTTGTGGTTTCAAGCCATCCCTAAGAAATCTGGACGGAACAATTTCAGAACACAAAACTGCAGTGATTTGTAGATTCATCTTTGACACAGTCAAAGCTTAGAAGTCAACATTTCTTTCTCTACCTAAAGGAAAAATAGTATAAGCCAAAACTCAACCACTTCCTTGCTCTGTCAGAGAACCAAGATCGCTGAGCCAAACACTACTCTGGAATATGAGGAAATATATCAGAGAGAAACCATGACTGAAATCAACTCACCTGGAGCTGAAGCTGTTGGGCAAGAACAAACAGGAATGTTTTGATGTTTTAATGTTGACCTAACCCTGGAGCGTAGTTGTAGACTAGCACCGGAAGGCAACATTTCTGGGGACAGCCAGACTAGATGAAGCAGTGAGTTAGGGTTCAATGAGAGATCTTACTTCAGTGTATTAGATGAAAAGCAATTGAGGAGAATACCACTGAGCTTTACATGTGCTTGCATACACACATGTGCAAATGTGCACACACACACACAAGCACACACACAAGAATAGAAAAACTAGGAACATATGAGACAGGAATGCTTGTTACCATGAGATACTGTTTCCTAAACATCTAATAGTCTGGGGCACATGCACTTTCCTGTTTTAAATTTATGCTATGTTGGAGTAAGAAAAAAAAAATCTAAGAGAAGTAGTATAAGTGCTCAGAGCTTAAGAGGAACATACTCCTTACAAATTCATTTTTAGTTTAGTTTTCAACCCACTATCCTATACTCATGCTGTACTTAAAATTTGTCTTGAAACACAGCAAACTTAACAGTGCCCATCAAAACAGAAGTGGATGCTAGAGCAGAGGATAGGTCTTAGGATATTATGATGGTAGACATTTTACCTGGATGGTTTCTACCACTGTGTCAACAGGAGTGTGAGGATTTTACAAGGCTATCTATCAGTACATTCTGTTGCTTTATTTTCTGGCAGAATTAACTGGTGATGTGGTTTTTCATATCCATGTCTGGAAATTATTGAAGGTCCAGTGTATAATAAACTGATTTATTGATTATAGGACTCACTTCCCCTTCCTTCCTTCCTTCCTTCCTTCCTTCCTTCCTTCCTTCCTTCCTTTCTCTCTCTCTCTTTCTTTCTTTAAGTTTTGGTAATTTGGAAACTAGGTTACACCTATACATTATGGCAAGAAGAACTTGGAAGTGTCAATGCAAAGGAATAAATAGTGACAACATTTTGCAAATCAAAATAGCTCTCTATTGAGGGCAACTTGATTTAATTTGTATATTAGTTAAATAATTCTCATTGATAGAATTATACCTTGATTTTAAATTATTAACAGGAACCCCAAGTGATGGCTCTTAATGCCTTTGAAAGATCATTTTCTGAGAATACTGCATTGAAAACATCATGAAGGTAACAGATTTTTCACTAATTGCCAGGAAGTACAATTTAAGGCAGCACAAATGGTTGAATCTCTCAAAACAGATCTTACCATCTGGATAGACGATGGGCTGATGCCACAATGGCCAAATTATGCAGGACTCTCACTCAGATCCTAAAGAAATCTTCCAGGTCACTCAGAAACAAAGATGCTTAAGTTCCAGCAATACATTACACAGCCAGAAAACTCAGTAAGTTTGGCTAGACAGTCAATACATTTAAAAGTCCATGTCTTAAATCTATACTTCTCAGTTGAGAAACTAAGGTAGTCTCTAGTAGGGAATGTGTTCTTGTGGAGACTGGGATGAAGATGGACATTCCACTGGGATGATAAACAACAGTAGGTGTTTTGCTAATGACATACAAAAAGGATTCCAAAGAAGTTTTGTAGATGGTAGGTAACTGTTATGGAAACTAAGTTATTCAGGATATAAAAAGAAGGTAAAAACCAGGAAGAGTGACCCAGAAGACAACTAGGGTAGAGTGAATGTTGATGAGTGCCCAAGTCTTGGTAGATTGAAAAACTTATGAAGGCAGACAACCTTAAAGTTATAGCTTCCTCCTGCATTCCTTTAGTCTGTGGCAAAGCCTTCTACATATATGCAATAAAGAAAGATTTGGATAATTTGAGGGAAAAAACCCATGATGTCTCTTAATGAATAAGAATAAGGTTATGGATGAGCACATGCCTGCGTGTCTTGGTCTCCCTGCAAAATTAAAGGCTTACCTCCTGTGTCAGAGGGAAGAACTTAGCAAAACATTTTAGACATCATAAATCACACTATTATGTTCAACAGAACTGGCCTCTATCCATCAGGCTTGCATCTTGCTCATATCCCAGACCAGTATATGCAGGACATTCACCCTGTGCAGAGACCCAAAGCTGGCTGCAGTTACAAGGAGAGTCCTCTGCTTGCCGGAAATGATTTCATAAATATTTCCTACTTCTTCAGGTGGGACCAAGAGTGTACTGTATGTGGTTTTGTAGAAAATAAAAGTGGTATAGGAAAGATAGTGCCCCAGCACTTTTTGATACAGGTATTCTAAAGGCACACTCAGGAAACACATACATACACATCTCAAAGAGACCCCTTTACACATCCCTTTTGGAGATATTCTCAGAATCAGCATAGCCTACTTTTTAAGCATTTCATTCGTCAGCTTTTTGTTATTAAAAAAAAAAGTGTTCAATTTGCTTAAAGTGCCTCAGGGAGAATATGATCAAATTCACTGATGGCAGCAACACTGAATAGAAATGGAGAGGGACAGAAATATCAGGGCCAGTTAAAATGGACCCATGGATAAAAAGCCCTCATGGCTCTACATGTTGCCATATCCAGAGATTAGTGAAATTAAACCAGAGATGATCATAGCCTAATTAAGAATAGACCTTGCAAGCCATGGCTTTGCAGCCTAAAGGACTGGATAGTATAGGGACCTAAGCCAAAAACTTCATAGTTGGGCATGTTTCTGGACAGCCATTTTGACTCTGTGTGTTATCTTAAGACATTTTCCCTTAATGAGTTGCCAGGAAAGGACTGGTCCTTTCAATTACATGTGAAGATGTTGCCTCAAACACATGTAAGTCTAAATTATTTTAGTGTTCCTCTTGAAAGTGGACCCAACTGTAGCTTAAATGGAGAAGAAGAGGTGAAGAACATCCAAGACTTCCTGCAGGCCCTTCCACTAGCACACAAATAAGAGTTTATATGTCACACTACCCAGAAATTTAAGCATGACAACTTCTTCAATAAGGCAGCCATGGGATGAAGTGCTAAAAGGAACCCAAAGAAGAATATTTGGTACTGTGAAGTTGGGGATCCATGCCCAAGGAAATCCAGAGGCTACATGAGAATTCTAGTTTTCACAAATGAACTGTCATCTCAGAGGAAGGGTGGTGTTTATTTGGTTCTTTAGAATCAGGGTCATTAAAGAGGAAAATCAAGGGGACATATTGCTGCAGGAGGTGAGGAGATAATCCTAGCTGACACTCTGATGACATTTGTTTGAAGATGTCTAGTCACTGTAGACGTACTTATCTTCTTTGGGGTGATGAGCATTGGGAATCACTGGGGACCTTCTAGGAGGGTGACACCAAGAGAAGGTGGTATGATATCTTGAAGTCTCAGCCATGAATCTCTCATTTACTCTTTATTTTCAATATAAAAGTACCTGTCATACATTTCCAACAAATGGCACTAGGAAACTGGACATTTGTCGTTAGGAGAATAATTAACAAGGAAAGAAGGAAGAAAAGGTGGGAAGAGTCTTGACCTAAGTTTTATGCTTTATAAAACTTAATTCAGTGTGTGGCTTGTCATATGACTCATTGGCACTGGCCACCATGTCTGACTACCCAAATTCCATCTCTGGAACCCACATGTTGGAAAAATATAACTAATCCATGAAAGCTGTCTTTTGACTTCCATGTGTTCACCTTGATACTTGCACAGCAACTCCACATGCCTCCACATAGACCTCACAAAAATAATAAACAAACAAGTGTAAAAATAAACCTTTAAGTTTAAATGAATCATAGACTTCAATATATCATATAATACTCTATTTTAAAATATTTTTTAAAAACCATTAAAATCAATTGACTCTAATGACTTTAGACTTTTAGACTTGGCACAGAAGTAGAATCTGTAAGAGAATATGTTGATATTTTTTCAAAAATTAAAAAAAATATGTAAATGATCCCGTTAATCTGATGGAAAAACAAACTACAAACTCTGAAGAAGCATTGACAAGCCACATGTCCAACAAAGGACCAATATGTAGATTGCATAAATAATTCTCAAACTCAACAGTGGTGAAATAGAAACAAATAGCCCATTACAATATGGACAAAAGAGACAAGAGCACAGGCAGGTCATGAGTAAGGACATGGAACGAAGTCCAGAACTCCCAGGGGCTCACAGAGACTGAAATGGAAAGCATGGGGCCTGCTGGTGCTACACCAGGTCCCTGAGTATATGTTATGGCTGTCAGCTTGATGTTTCTGTGGGACTCCTAACTGTGGGAGAGGGTGTGTCTCTGACTCTCTTGCCTGCTCTTGAGACTCTTTTCCTCCTGTTAGGTTGACTTGTCCAGCCTGGGCATGAGAGCTTTTTGCCTTGTCTTACTGTATCTTGTAGTGGTTGTCTCTTGAAGTCCTGTTCTTTTTTGAAGAGGAAATAGAAGAGGATGGAGGGGAAACTGTGGTCAGGATGAATTTATGAGAGAAGAATCTATTTTCAATAATAATAATTAAAAAAGATATCCAGCAATTTTAGGCACTAGGAAAGTACAAATTAAAACCTAAACGAGACACCTGTACATATGGTAAAATAGCTAAAGTCTATTTAAAAATAGCAGTGACAGCAGAAAAGCCGGCAATGATGTGAACAAACATGGTGACTCATATATATCTTGTGGCAGTATAAAGTGGCCTACTCACTCAGGAATACAGTTTGGCTGTTCCTTATGAAACTGAGCATGCAGCTACCATCTGGCCCTGAAAGTGTACTCATGGGCAACTGTCCCGCAAGAAATCAAACCTTCTGTTAATGCCTGTCCAGGGAAGTATTTAGCCATTTAATTGGTTATGGTCAAAATATGTGGAAATAACTCAGATATCTTTCTCCAAGTGAATAAACTGTGGTGCATGAATCTCATAGACTGTATCTCACAAACAAAAACGAGCAAGTTCTTACTACTTCAGACAACTTGGATGCATCCCTAGAGACTTGTGTTTAGTGGGAAACAAGTCCTGAATGGTCCTATACTGTGATCACTTTGTTTTGAAAATGATAAGAGATTATAGAAACAGAGAACTACAACTGCGAAGAAGGGTTATGTGAGGGAGACAGGAAAGGGACTTCGCAGCAAAAGGTGAACAAACGCGATCTTTGTGGGGATAGAAATACTCCATATTTTTACCATTTTAATGACACTGCCATGGCAATGCTTTCATTAGGGGAGGCTAGGCACAGGGCGTGGGGGGTTTCTGTGTATAATGTTTTAAAACTGCATGTAAACTTAAGGTATATTAAAACTAAATTTTCAATTAAATCACCCCCAATAGCTCATAATAGTTAAACAAGTCAATGTATCATCTGTGTTTAAAATTTCAAACCACATAGCTAGGTGATTGAGATCATGAGATGAATTGGGGCTAAGGAAAGGCTTGGACTTGATTTTCTAGCTATGGAAAGATTTTGGAGTATTTTACAAAGAGAAATTACATGTTCTGTCTTGCATTTAAGGGAAGTCACAGTTTCCCTCTGGTATGTATGTGATGTGGGGTTTCGTTTAGAATGTATGTGGGGAGATAGGAAGGGGTAAGAGGAACCAGAAGGCGACAAAGACTGGCTTTTTTTTTTTTTTTTTTTTTTTTTTTTTTTTTTAGCTCAGACAAGGGAGAACAGTGTCAAGAATTTTGTCCAGGCATCTTCCTTTGGTCACGAGTGCTTGATGCAGTTCTAGTCATTGGTGAGCAACTGTGAAGATTTACAGGCTGCTGGAATAAGAGCCCGACTAAGGCCCCAAGTCTCCATCATCTCTCCTTTCTGCCATCTTTCTATTGTGAAGACTGTGCTCCAGAACCTTGAAACTACCAAGCCCAACACGAACATCTTAGCTTTCTAACTCGATCAATGCATGCTCTCAAGTAAATATACTGATAATTAAGACTGCTCTAGAGCCGGCCAGTGGTGGCACATGCCTTGAATCCCAGCACTCAGGAGGCAGAGGCAGGCAAATATCTGTGAGTTCGAGGGCAGCTTGGTCTACAGAGCGAGATCTAGGACAGGCACCAAAACTACACGGAGAAACCCTGTCTTGAAAAACAAAACAAAAAGAAAGAAAGAGAGAGAGAGAGAGAGAGAGAGAGAGAGAGAACGAAAGAAAGAAAGAAAGAAAGAAAGAAAAAATAAAGACTGCTCTAAGAGAGTTCTGTTTCTTGAATTCTCAAAGTCACTGAGCATAATCCTTTTCCTTTGGGTAGAGCTAGCCAAAGGTCCTACCTAGCAACAATCCACTTGACTATATTCTGTGCGTCTGTGTATTGGGGATTAGAGGATGCATCATAATCAATCTCAGATAGCACAGGTCTCAGATAGCACATGTCTAGCGCAAATGCACTATGAAATAGCTCCACATGTATTTTTTGGTGCTTTGACCCATTCAAGATCTATGGAGCTTTAGAGTTTCACATAATCTTTCTTTTTTTGGGGGGAGAGGGTTCAAGACAGGGTTTCCCTGTGTAGCTTTGTGCCTTTCCTGGAACTCACTTGGTAGCCCAGGCTGGCCTCAAACTCACAGAGATCTGCCTGCCTCTGCCTCCCGAGTGCTGGGATTAAAGGCGTGACCCACCACCGCCCGGCTCACACAATCTTTCTTGTGGACTCCCAGTAGGAGATAGGTACCAGGGATGGCAAACATAAGGGTGTGTGAATGCCAAAACCATGGCCTTCTCTTGGTCCCTAGTTCAAGAGTTTCTCAGAATCTGCAGATATTCTTCAGGATATTTCCTGTGATGGAGTGAGGTGGGGAGATAATTCTGAATTTCTTAACTTTGTTTTAACCACCTTCTCCAAACCACATTACCATGCTGGAAAGAGAAAGGTGCACATTTTAAATTCCCCCTTTCTCTGAAGCCCTCACTGCAATTTCCTGAAGAATTTCAGAAAAATGGCAAGGTCTGTGATGGCAGCAGTTCCCTGTAGCAGCTGGTCTCCTGGGCATTTCTTCCCATTGCCTACTAAGCACATGAACTTGAGGCAGTGTACTTAGTGTCCTTCCTACCGCTGTGTAAGAACAGCTAGAGTGGAGGATGGGCTCTGCTTAGACAGTGCAATTGCCTCCATGCACAACCTGCCTCTATTAGCACCTTCCTGGGAGGAGAGAAGCAACACCATAAAAAACATGCCACCCAAGTTGTCATGTGAACATTTCCTTTTCTCAGAAGAGACCTGAGGGTGTAATTAAATTTCTCTGATAGCCTATCTTCTTTAAAGGTTGTTTTCTTTCTTTCTTTTTCTTCTTTCATAAACAGAATAACCCTTGGTGTTTATTTAATGAAATGCTAGAAGATCCTGTATGTGTTTTCAGATGAGTATTTTTTTTTTCCCTCTTTGTGTACATCTGTTTTACTGTTTCTCTGGGTCCACTCAAGGGATATCTCTGAGCCTCAGAAGATACTTCCTGATGGCAAGTGCAGGGCTAGGTTTGGCCAAGAGAGATGAAGCTTTTTCCAGGGACATGCTATTCTTGTTTGTATGTCTGTTTGACTAGATATGGATGAGAAATTAAATCTGGCCAAGGGGTGGATACTGGAGTTTATGTGTTGGGTGGAGGCGGCATATGGAGGGACCAGGGATAGGGAGAAAAGGCTGGCCAGGATGTAGCCCCAAGGTGATAAATGAAGGTCTGGAAATTTGCCAAAGCAGATCATTGTGGCATAATCAGCAGAAAAGAGGCACCAGCAGCTGATGAAATATGATCTTAAGGGAAAACTCAAATCCAGTTATTAATGGAGGGAAAGAGCCAGTCTGGGCTTGAGAAGTGATTTGAAGTAGAGAGGCATGAATAGACATAGTGATTAGATAATGTCAGTTCCTTCCTTGCTGCCCAGAGAGGATGTGAGTGAGAGCTGAGCTCTAGACACACTAGCTTCCTGGTTGTTGCTATCACATTCAGTATGGAAAGAAGAGCCCGGATGCACAGACCGGCCCATCTGTGCCTTGGCAGATGGAGTGGGAGTTGCCCAAGTGAAGAGCACAGTGTGATTTAAGACTGTCTGTAAAGGATATTATACTTGGGGTAGTTCAAATACAATTACATTAATATGGCCGTCTCAGATTTTTAACTGAATGAACAGTTTCTGAATTGATTTTATTGTTTAAAATCATGCTAGTTAATGGCTTTTTAAAATAAAATTGCCTCTGGCTGACTTAAACATCAGTAGAAGATTAAAAAATTAATTTGATTGTATTTTAAGCCCTAAATCAAGATTTCTATAAAATTGGACATATCCCATTTCCTCCTTTTTAAAATTACTTATTTTTGACCATTTGATGAGCCCAAAGCAAACCAAATTATAAATGGGTTCTGCTGAATCTTAGCTCAAACCAAAGGAAGATCTATTTTCTGTGAACTATCGGATAAGTTAAGTTCCCCAGTTTCTTCAGCAGAAAAAAAAAAAAAAAATGAAGATAAAACATCTCTCTTGTAAACCTGTTGTGAAGCTTCTTACAAAGTTATTAATATAGTTCTTGGCCTATGGCAGACTCTCAGTAAAAATTTACTACATATTTTTATTATGTATATGTGCATACATATAGGCCAGATAGTTCTTTGGGGGTATGCCTTCAATGTTGAAAGGCATGCATAGAAAGATAGGACATTATGAGTGAAATCAGTCAAGGGCATGTGTACATAGGAAAGGACTGATTGACAGGATAGATCTGGGAATGCCTTTTTAAAGAGTATTAATACTGATTATTAAGATGATAAAGGAAAGATTATGTAAGTTCTCACATGTCATGAGTTTGGAGTTTATTTTCAAAGTTATCTGTTGGCAGTCTTTCTCTGTTCTAAAGCTGTCTTGCAAATCGTTTGGGGTCAGGACCATTCACTTTGTGTCACTATTACTTGTTGATGCTCTGGTCACATGTAAGCAAGCAGCTGTAGACACCATTAAACCAAAAGATGTGGAGGTATTGCAGTAGAAGTTTATTCATAAAAGCAGACCAGTGGGCCTAATTTCATGTAAGAGTTTGCTGATTAATAATATAGGTGGTAGAGATCAAGTATAGAATTATTTTTTATCCTTAAGTTTTTTCATGCCTAGCTGGTTATAGCATACCCTTATAATAGGTTTAATTAAATAATTTAATAAATATTTAAGTGACTGCTATCGTTCAGCTACTATTGCTAATTTCCAGAGAAATCGCTGTTTGTTGCTTTTAGGAGTTCATGTTTTAGTGTAATGAGAGACCTGTATCTGTTACTGTACTCTCATGCAAACAATAGTCTACATAAACTACATTTAGCAAAGTTTAATGTGGTACTCTTAGATCTTTCACACTGAGAGACTACTCATGGCACAGAATATCTAGCTATCAGCAAGATATTTGTCAAAGTAGTCCCTGATGTTACCATGGACTTGACGAAGCGTGTGACTGGGTGATGATATGTCTCTGTGTTCTGCAACCTGGATAAATGACAGTACTCAATGAATGCTGATTGATTGATCACTGGCAGCCTGGAGAGCAATTTCCAGTGACCTAGAAGGCCGTGTCCTTGCCTCTGTGCTACCCATCACTTCTATCGATGACTTAGATGAAAACATGGAAAGCATGCTGATCAAATTTGCAGATGATATAAAGCAAAGAGAGAGAGAGAGAGAGACAGCCAACACAGCCAAATTCTAAAATGATTTCTACAGGCTGGAACAATAGCCTTGATCTAACAAGACAAAAACATAATAGGGATAAATGGAAGGTCTTGCACTTGGGTTCAAAAGTCAAATTGTGTATGAGGTGGGGAGGAAATGGCTAAACAGCAGCATTTGGGGAAAAGCCTTAGAGATTCCACTGAGGGGCACAGTGGGAGTTCACCATATGATGTGAAAGGCAAAGCTGCCTCTGCACACCACGTACATTGCTCTGAGAGCTGTGACCAGGGTAAGGGAGGAGGCAATGTCACTGCAACAGGTAAAGATCAGGTTGTATATTCATGTGGTTGGGATTCCCAAGGGACATAAGTAGACTCAGTCTTGGTCAAGGCAAAAGACTCCATGTGGGAGTAGGAAAGTTAAAAGCATCAGGATTGATGAAGAACATTCAGGTAATGAGCATTTTATACAGGAAGCTCACTGTAGGGGAGACACAAAAGTTACTCCTTGAAAGTGCCTCTGCCTCTCTAGCAACATTCTGATCTCCTATGAGGTCTCAAGGATGAGCTGGTGTTTCTTAAAATGTACATCCTCTGGGCTAAATGATACTCCAAGGGCCCCATTCAAGCAGATCCTAAAAATCACTTTTGTTTTATTTGGTTTCCACAGCAATGCTGTCCATGAGGCAGAGTAAAATATCCATCTCTCTAATAATCAAAATATGGTAAGTGAGCAGAAGGATGTGTCTGCTTGCTTGCTGAGAAGCTTAGAATAGTGAGGGCAATTGAGGACTCCCCAAATAATTAAGCCAACCTAGATCCTTAGAGGGCTGTCAGGGAATAAAAGTTGGAGAAATGGAGAAGTCAATTAAAAATCTCTGGTTGACTTTGAAATCCATTTTCATGCAGCATTGTTGCTACAAAACTTTCTAAAGTACATTTATGCATTTCTCAGCAACACGAATGAATGAGGTATGATTAGATATTGAATCTCTAATATATGTCCTTCATTTGTAGAGTGACTCCTGACTATGGCCAGTCTGATTCGGTCTGATCTGGCCCTATTTCAACACATTAACAGCAATGTTACCACCTCTTCAGTTCAGGAACTTGGAGACTCATTCAGTTGCTTCTGGGATTTGACATTAATACTGTCTCTGATGTTGGTATACTTTGTCTTTTTACTCCACACTGTTCTATCTTCAGTATATCTAACATGTTTATTATATTGATATGAGAAGACATCATGACAAAGGCAACTTATGGACCAAGGGTAGTTTATTTAGGTCTTACAGCTTCAGAGCGTTAGAGTCCAAGGCAGTCATGTCAGGGAACATGGCAGCAGATAGGCAGGCCTGGTGCTAGAGCAGTAGCTGAGAGCTCACATCTTGAGACACAACCACAAGGCAGGGAAAGAGAGACACTGGGCATAGTGTGAGTCTTTTGAAACCTCAAGGCTCACCCCCATGACATACCACTTCCATCAATGCCACACCTCCTAATCCTTCCCAAACAGTTCCACCAACCAGGAACCAAGTATTCAAACTTATAAGACCCTGGGGATAATTATCATTGCAGACACCACACTTCTCCAACTCTCCACATCTTTGTGAGGGCACCACCTGATACTGTAGAAGAACACCCTGTTTTGTCATACAGTAATTCTTTCTAATAGTAAATGACTGACAATTTGCTGTGCCTTCCTTGTAAACCCCAGGGGTGATGAACCATGAAACTAATTTATTCCTTTCGCTATCTCCAGTATTTAGCTTAATGCCTTTCACAAAATAGGTGTTTGATATATTTGTTAAATTCATCTTATTCATGAAAGGTAGTAAGAACTTCAAGATATCATTTTAGCTATCAATGAAAATATGATCAACCAAAGATGGCAATAATATTTTCAGGAGCCATCTATCCCAATGTGCACTTATGATAGAGTAAGAGAGCTTTGTTCTAAGGATACAAAATTCAGCTAGATGTTCATCAGGTGATTAATAATAACGTCAATAACAGTATTCAGTCACAGAAAGGAAATATTTTGCAGCAGCATGAATGAAACCAGAGATCCTTGTTTTTAAGTAAAATTTTAGGTACAGAATGGCAAATATTGCAAGTTTTCACTTACATGTACATGCTAAAAGTCCAATTACAAACATTTAAAGAATAACATATCAGTTACCAGAGTGAGGGAAAGTGTTGTGGGGTGTGGATAAAGAATTTTAGATAGATGGAGGAGTTCAGAGCCATAGGAGCCAAGACGTTTGATATTCTGGAATAGAATAGGATCATGACAGTTAACAATTAGCTGAATATTTCAAATAGCTAGAAGAGAGGATTTTGATTGTTTCTAACACACACAAAAAAGATATATGTGTGAGATTACAGACATGCCAATTGTCCCAATGTGATTCTTACATTTGCAGTGTTATACCATAAAACAAATGTAGAAATAATTATGTTGTAATTAAAATTAAAAATATATTCAGAAGAAAAGGAATTCTATTGCTTACCTTAGAGCTTTAGGCAAGATTTGACTTGGCTGGCTCCTTTCCCTGGTGTCTTATTGATTGGGAAATAGATGTCCATTTAAATCCACTAAGTACACATTAATGCAACTCTACAGGACTTTCAAAACTCTGTAGAAGGCAAAACCTCCAAGTGCCATGCAGGAATTATTTCTAAGTTTTATGAAAGCCTGTTGCTCCTTAGTAGCATTGTTCAGCATTAGTATTCATGTCAAGAAGAGCATCCTCCTGCCCCACTAAATGATTCAAAAATAACTAACAAAGAAACCAAAAGGCAACCCACAATAATTCTCCTCTTGCAGACAATATGGAGCCATTATTCATTTAATAGTATAAACATTACTCTCCATCCCAGGGTTACTAACTTCTGGGTCTTTAATGGACTTCACATTGTACTTAAGGGATTAAGAGACAAGTTTGTAATTGATTCTCTTTGTTGGGGGAAACAGAGAAGATGAGTATTTACCTGGTCATGGGTTATGTTACTGATGGAATGTAAAAAGGCTCTCAAGGGTTACAGCTGTAGTGTAGTTTCTTCCCTTCATCTGAGGCGCCTTTGTGATTAATTCCTAGAAAACAGATCTACAAGAATAGGTTCTTTTAGTGAGTGTTGAGTTACAAATCACATGTTTCACTAAATTACTCACTTGCTCAATTGAAGCCCTCACATTTCTCTGTGCGCCTACTATGTGCTGGACATCTTGGAATCACTAGAGAAACAGGATGTACAGCGTAGAACAGCATAAAAATCAGAATTGATCTTCGGTGGAATGATGTAGAAGAATAAGTATTGAATGCATATTAATACAAACTAATATGAAATTCAAAAATTGCAACAACTGTCAAAATAAAAAAGAAGGATAAGTATTATTGTTTAAATCTGGTTTTGTCTAGGAAGGTCTTGTTCACTCCATCTATGATGATTCAAAGTTTTGCTGGGTATATTAGTCTAGGCTGGCATCCATCGTCTCTTAGTGTCTGCATTATATCTGTCCAGGTCCTTCTGGTTTTCAAAGACTATCAGAATAACACCCAATTTCTCAATTCTTTTCAATTTCTTTGAAAGCCAGAAGGACCTGGACAGATATTTGAGAAATCGGGTGTTATTCTGATGGGTTTGTCTTTATAAGTAAGTCACTTGGCCTTTTTCCTTTGCTGTCCAAGATTGGAAAAGCACAGGGACAAATAGCCAAATGAATGGAAGCATATAAATTATGAACCAAAGTCTATGGGGCCCCCAGCTGGATCAGGCCCTCTGGATAAGTGAGACAATTGAATAGCTTGAACTGTTTGGGAGGCATCCAGGCTGTGAGACCGGGACCTGTCCTTAGTGCATGAGCTGGCTGTTTGGAAACTTGGGCTTACACAGGGACACATGCTCAGCCTGGAAGGAGGGGACTGAACCTGCCTGGACTGAATCCAGGAGGTTTAAATGAATCCCCAGGGGAGTCTTGGCTGTGGATGAGTTGGGAGTGGAGGGGAGGGGCTGGGGGGAAGGCGGGGGGGGGGGCAGGAGGGGAGAGGACAGGGGAACCCATGGCTGATGTGTAAAACTAAAACACAGATATAATTAAAAAAAAGAAGGAATATTGACAACATAGAAGACTGTAGCATTGGGAGGGACTTGGAGAAAGAAGGTGGTATGATTAATTCCTCAGAAAGAAACAGGTATTCTATTGGTTTTCTGTGGCCATAATGTATCAATTATACCCCTGACATATTTCTCTATCCTTAGCAATGTGTGACTCCTATTCTAGACTGTCGACTTGACTAAATCTGGAATTAACAAAAACCCAAATGACTGGGAATACTTGTGAGTGATTTTGTTCCCAATTAAATCATTTGATGTGGGAAGATCCACCTTTAATCTGGACCACATAGCTGGCAGCCTCTATAAGGTATATAGAAGAAGGAAGATTCACACTGGATGTCAGCTGCTGCTGTCATTATACAGGTTGTGCTTAGGCAAACATATTTTCAAAATGCCATGGTATCACTCCGTGTCATATATAAAGAAGACACTATCTTGTTACAGAAGTCCTGGTCTTAGTCCTTAGGGAAGTGGCTTCCACATTAGTACAAATTCTGATTCCTCTAAATCCTGTGTCAGAAATATGTGGTATCTTCAGAAATAGGATCTTACCTTCAAGTTCTGGGAGGCAACCCAGGTCCTATTTTTTGGGGGAGTCACTTGGTATCCTCTGACCAACAATTTGAAGGGGGATTATTCATACTTAGAACTGGGATTTTGATAAATAGTCTGTGGCCCTTAGAGAGAGTTTTATCACCCCAGTGGCATGAATTCATTTAAATTATTTACACATTCATATGCATACTCATATACATTATATATGTATTTTAAGTAAACATAGAATAATGGTCCCTTATGGCAATGTAAATTTAAAGTAACAACAGTTTGGTTGGTGATGAAAGAAACTCACAATTATATTCAAACATGCTATGGGTTGTTTTCCATGAGTTTGCATTTTACTATCTATAGTTCTCATTGGTTACCTTTAATGACTTGAAATGAACATCAGAGATGTCCACTTTCCTGGGACTTAAGCAGAAAACTAGACCTAAGCTTATGAGTACACAGAGTATAGTGACATCTTACGTTATTATGATGGGCAGTATGCTGCACATGAAAAGAGAGGAGTTAGTGGAACCCAAGAACGGTCCTTTAGGATTTATCAGTATGTCTGTTCTAAAAGGCCATTGTTGATTGTGGGAAACATCTCTTAACACCGGGGTATGGGACAACCACTGAAAGAAGATGAACATAGGTAGTCAAAATGGTGCCTATTAACAGCAAAGGCACAAAGGAAATGGCTGGTAAAAAAGACAGTTATGAGATCTTGCCAAGAGAAGAGAAAGGAGGTGGTGTGTGTGTGAGTGTGTGTGTGTGTGTGTGTGTGTGTGTGTGTGTGTGTGTGTGTGTGTCTGCCAGAACAATTCAATAATGTCTGAGAAAGGCTTGGATTTATTGAGAATGAAGCAGGCAAGCTCGGGGCCATTCGTTCGGGTTCGGCCCTTATAAATGATTTGGAGGACTTTGTAGCGTGGTAAGTAAGCATAATGGTTTTTGTATTGAACTGTAGCACCCTCAGCCAACTTGAAAGAACCAAGATTCTCTAGAATTCAATTTACTTTGCATTAACGGGAGATCTGATGCTCGTCTGCACTAACTGCTTCTTTTATCTGAGCTGCTAAAGAGTCACATGGTTTAGGAAGGAAATTAAGAGATTTCACATTTGTTGCTCTAAGCAAAATCATTTTGTTATCTACTTTAATGAGAGCGTGGATGAGTTTTCCTGTTTTAATAATCACTGTCTTAAACTTCTCTTCCATGAAGGCAATATCAACAAAAACTCTCTAGAGGTTTTATCGTTATACAATTAGTTTTTCTCTCTCTACCATTTGAAATCCTTGAAATTATTTTTAAAATAGAAAGAGGCATTTTCTTTTACAGAGCTCTCTGAGCACATATAAGGGAAATGGACATTACAACATTGCTTTGAGAAGCTGAGTGACATAAGCTGCAGTCTTTGTTGTCTGAATTCACAGTTCAGTTGAGTAGTTCTTTATCTTACTTTATTGTTCTATCTGTCCATACAAGATCTCTGGGGGTTTTGGTAAGTCCTGCAGTTCCTGTGAAGAGAATACGTATGTTCATTCTGCTGGGAGTTCCTAGGAATCAGAAAAATTCATTCTAAAATATCATGCATCTAGTCATCTGGGTGAATCTAGCTTGTCTGCTTGAAGACAGACAGGTCATAATCTCTGTGGTTCCACATTTTGCATCCAAATCGCCTATTAAGCCCCACTAAATGATGCCTTATCAAACTCCTCCAGACTGGAGGGAGGCAGCCCTATTTCAGACTGAGGTTTAACACCGCATCTATTCTTAATGCATTTATGCATGTATTATTTCTATTCTCTCAGCTTCTAGCATACTTGAAGAATGCATAATGAAAAAATTAAACTCAGACAGTTTAAGTAGGCAAGATGTATAAGAAGAGATGTCATGTCAAGCACAAATGAAAAGTGAACTATTTGGAATTGTTACAAAAATATCAGGCAGAGTTATACTATTTTAATTGTCTGAGACAATGTATTTAGGACAGAGAGACAATTATCTCACAAATAAATATTAGAATGTAACATTTGAGGTAGGGTGTAATGTGTTATGTCTTTAAGGATAATGTTACAGAGTGTGCTGACACACATTGTCATGGATTTTTTTTGATGCCACAACAAAACAAAGCTATAATAAACAATGTTCAGGAGAGATTCCTGCACAAGACTAGTCTGATAGATCAAGTTGCTTTCAGGTTGTATATTGATAAAAGGATCAATTCAAAAGTGTTAAGAAGAAAGACCTTGTAGAACAGAGCCATGTTGGTATTGAAATTTGGACCAATGCAATTCTGTGAATCTCTTCTTTTAAAGGGAAGTTACTGTTTATGTTTTCTAATAAGCCGAAACTTTCAGTGCAATAATAATTGAGATGATTTGCATTTCCCTGGTTGCTAAGGAGGTTGAATATTTTTAAAAGCAATTTTTTAGCCATTTTTTATTTCTTCATTTGAGAACCCTCTGTTCAGGTCCATAGCCAATTTTGTCATTGGACTATTTGTTTTCTTGATTTTTAAAAAGATTCTTTATATGTTCTGGATTTTAATCCTCTTTCAGATGCATAGTTGGCAAAGATTGTCTCTCACTCTATGTGTTTACTATATCTGGCCATAGGTACCCAGAGATTCCCTGAAACATATGTGAGATTTGAGATGAACAGTGGTTCATAGTAAACAAAAGGGAGAAAAAATGACTGCCTAGGTCAATGATACAGAAGGGGGCAGAATACAAGAAGTGACAGTGTTAAGTTCTTATGGGAGAGATTCAGAAATACACTGGATATGTGCTCCTGGGTCCAATCTCAAGTCAAAGGGGCAGCCCCAGCTACTCCAACAGCCGAGCTGTTCTCTATAGCTTCAGTGTCACTACTGGTTTCCATAAGTCAATATGGATGGTAGAATTCTGATGTCATAAAGGCTAGCCAGGAGTAGCTTTTAATGGTCAGAAGCAAGCTGGCATAAAATACTGGAATGAGTATCAAGGTTAGAATGGCAATCAGATGCCTTGGCCTGCAGAAATGTACAGCAATGGTTAATAAATTGTCCATATAATCCCAGAGGCAAGATGAAGGTCAGTCAACAGTAGCACACTGATTGACCTAGCTCTCAGAATCTAAGAATCTGTTAAATGAAAGAGGGGCTAGGTATCACTGAAGATGAGACCAGTGATGTCATAGCAAATGTACATGCATTGGTTCCTTCTGTTTTTCCCCACAACCACACTTGGTTATTTATGTACTTGACAACATACATTTTTTAGGGAGCAATTCATAGACTTCAACAAATCTGTTTGATACTATATCTGACCTTTCCCTGGTACTAAGTGCTCAATACACAGTCATCAACTGTATACTAGAGTAGTGGTAGAAAGATGTCAAAGGATAAGGCAGTTCTGGCTCAGGTTTTTCTAAGTGGGCCCAATATATATCCATGGACGCACCCAAATCTTATTTTCTTAGACTCTGAAAAGGTTCCTTGACCTTCAGAGTAAGAGCAATTATTATTGGAAAGGTCAAGTAGAAGATTGAAACGGCTCACTCCACCTGATAAGACATGCCAGGACCAAACCAAGATGATAAGCAAAGCTATAGCAATTGAGAGATGAAACGAGAGAGGTTAGGTCTATCTTCAAAGACTTAGAAGATACCGGATTTTAGCTCACCATGTGCCTTCATTTAAATAGCAAAAAATCAGAGGCACATGCAGTGGGCTGTTCCCTCTCACCTGGCAGAAAAAGAAAACAAAACTAGAGGTGTTGTTGCTAAGAAACCAAGTGTAGTCCATCTCCTCTTGAAGACTTGTGTTCATATCCATGGCTTCCTGGTCCAGTTGATGAATGTAAAGGTAGCCAGAGTGTGTGGTGGAAGGAGAAGGAAAAGGACTAGTTATTGTGGATAGAGAGCAGAGAGCAAGGAGAAGGAAGGGCTGAGTGGAGAGTGACCTGGTCATGTAACATATATAGGTCATGGTTAGAATTTTAACTTTAAGAACAATTGCAAAATTATTCAACAAAATTAAGAAGCTTTGTGAACTCCATGCTTACCTGGGATACTTCGTGTGGCATGTATTAGATTGGCATGTATAGTTGCTGTGCAATTCCTTTATATAAAAATTTGTGTGTTCCTCCTGAGAGTATGAGAGTGGATACATGTGGTCAGAGAAGGTAGGTATGTGGTGGCTTATAAACCACACACATGATCAGGTTTTTGTTTTTCTTACTGAGATTTTTTTTTGGCTTTTTTTTTAAATTAAGAATTTTTTGATTCATTCCACATACCAACTGCAGATACCCCCTCTCATCCTTCCTCTCACTCCTCCACAGCCTTCCCTCCAGCCCACCCCCCATCCCCTCCTCTGAAAAGGTGTGGCCTTCCAGGGGGAGTCAGCAAAGCCAGGCACATTCAGCTGAGGCAGGTCCGAGCCCCTCCCCTAGCGTCAAGGCTGTGCAAGGTGTCCCATCCTAGGCAATGGGCTTCAGAAAGCCAGTTCATGCACCAGGGATGGATCCAAGTCCCACTGTCATACTGAGATTAAGATAGCAGAAGGAAAGGCCAAATTGTAGTGCATCTATGATTGAAGAATGGGACTGTAAATACCATCTGCCCTATGTTTAGGAAACAAAGGAGAAGTGTGTTCTGCAAATGATTTTAAATGATGATGAAATTCACTACAGGTGGTCTTCTCTGCATTATCACTAGGCTCTAGCAAAATTTTAGTTAAAAAGTTTCATATATAGTTTGTACATAGTAATATTTATTTTAGTGTCCTGTAAGTTCTCACAAATGTATATACCTGTATGATGACTACTATAAAAATCATGTGTGCATATAGGCACACATATGCATATCTAGATACACCCAAATTATTTATGTTATTTAGAGTAGTATAAAATATTAGAATTATATAGTTGATTGTCAAAATTGAGATACAAATATTTCTATCACATTACAATTGATGCTAACAATACATTATTTTTTTCTGGAATAATCTTTATTGGTTTATAGTCTAGTAATGTCAGAGCTTACTATAAGCTTAATTATCTATGTAACATTAATGCCTATATAAAAGTTGTCATTTATAGACTGAGTACAGTAGGCTAATTTCCAATTCTCCTGGTTACACAGCTGCCATCCCATCCCAGGTATGATTTCAGTCCTTATAGTTTCACACCCAAGTTCCTAATGATGCAGAGTTGTATTAGTTCACTTGGGGCATGTTGTATATTTCCAGCCACCATTTGTACCAAATTTGGTAATATTTAAACCATGGAGCACTGTAGTTGTAAAGATGAAGAAACAGAACTTGAATAATTTCATTTTCATCTATTTTTTTGACCCTGTGGAGTTTTCATTTGTGTTTAAGTTTTTTTTTTTTTGTTTTTTTGTTTTTAACTGTGGAACAAGCACAGCTTGATTCTGAATAAACAAATGTGAGCGGGGTTGTGGTTTATGAATTGTATGTGTGAAATGTGGTATTTATGAGTCTCCCATCACATCCACTTGCTAAGTCTTTTCTCAAGTACTGTGCACCTATTGCTTCATGTGAAAGAAAAATTTGAAAATTAAAATTATCAAAAATGTTCTTCAACTATGAGGGAACAAAGATTGAGAAACTTGCTGTATTGTCTGTTAAAAACAGACACATGAAGATCAATTTTGGTTTGACAAGTTGAAAGAATTTAAGGCTCAAATATAGGAATGGTATTGCTATTTCACACAGCCATGACTAATATTTATATATTGTTTTCCCCAATTTTATGAAATATATCAGTGCACTTAAAATGATGAAGAAACTGTTTCCCCTTTTATAATATGAAACTAATTTAGTGTGTAAATTACAATATAAACTAATTTCTAGCATACCACATAGTTCACTGAAAATAATTTTTTCTAAGAGTTAGCCACAATCATCATTATTATTCTTTCTCTTTCATGACAATGATTGAAAAATATATTCCTTTTTGATGAGTACAGTGTGTGGGGGGGTATTGTTTGGTATCAAAGACTCTCTGTAGTTCTCTGCCAAAATCATTTCTAAGTTTATAAAGTAGAGGTGAGGACATTAAAAGGGAATCCAACATTGGTAAAATGACCATATTTTGGGACATATTGAGCTTGAAGTGCCAAAGAAATAACCAGTAGATGGTATCGTGTGGGCAGATGGATGTAAGACCCTGAAGTCCAGAAGAGAAGCTTGGGCTTGACATGTAATTTGTTCTTTGCTAAGACACTGCAATAACAAGAAAGGATGTGTTTACCTAGGGAAAATGCACTGCATGGCAACTTGATACAGCCAAGATGTAAGTCACGAGGCATATTGATATCTGAAAGTAAAGGTGAGCTAGCAAAAGGAACTGAGGAGAACTGACCAACAATACAGAAGGTGGAGAAGGGCAAATGAGGGGTACAAGAGCCAAGCCATAGCTGTAAGCCTGTGATAAAGGTTACTAGGGGCACCCTGTAAGAACAAAAAGGGATATACACAGGAATCAAGACACAAAAATGTTTGCTGATCATGCTGATGGAGTGCTATGGATGGAGACAAAGTTTCAGAATGCTGGAGAATAGAAGACAAAGAGAATTAGTCACAGAGAACAAACAAAATGTTCCAATTCTTTTAGCAGCATTGACTGTACTCGGAAGAAGAGAACCAGTGGAGTAGTAGCTGGAGTTTGCTGCCGGCATAGAGTCTAGGAGAGAGAGAGGTCGAAACAGAGAGTGTGATAGAAAAATCTGGCTGCTTCAGATTCCATTAGTTCCATATCTGAGAAGTCATTGCCAAGATCAATGTTATAATGGTTCTACATTTGTTTGTTTATTCCTGAAACTTTACAGTTTCATAACATAAAAAACATAAAAAAAACCCTCAAGTATGACAATTAGCACATCTTTGGGGAAGAGGAATCTTAATACTTCAAGGATAATTGGAATTTTGAGTTGGTTTTGGTGCATATGGCAATATTACATCTTTCTCTTTTTCTATGTGGATTTCCATGGTTTCTAACACTCTTTGCTGAAGGCTCTATCTTTCTGCCTTTCCTGTTCTGTATCCTTGGAATCCTTATCAAAGACTGATTGGTAATATATGCATCATATGATTTTCTGGGTGCCCTTTTTTATGTATCACTTGTCTACACAACTCAATAGTAATATATAACATTATATACATACCTCAATGTATATATGGAGTGGGAGAAATTGAAGAATGTACAAAGCAAGTACATAGATACTTATCCAGAGAAGACAAATAAACGACCAACATGCTTTTAAAGTAAATTCAACAGCACCCAATCACCAGGGAAATATAAATCCATTTATATGGCTTTATTAGCTTACAACTATCAGTACTGTTACTTTTTTAAAAAGTAATGGCAAGGATAGGGAATACCCAGGGCACTTGTACATTTCTTTTGGGAATGAAAAATAGTGCATTTTCCATGGTTAAGAATATGGAGACTCCTGTATAATTAAAAAAATTAATTATCATGTGTTCTAAAAATATACTTTTGAGTATTCATCCAAAGGAATTTAGATCAGGATTTTGGATGATCTTGAATTCCTATTAGAACGCTAATGTCCAGAACCCTTTACAGAAGTCAAGATATAGAAAGAATGTACCTGCCTGTTAGACAGATTAACTGATAAACTGTGACACATATTAATATTACTCAGCCCTAACAAAAAGGAAAATCTGAAATATATGGCATGCATGGAGCTTAAAGAAATTATGGCAGAGGAAATAATCTGTTCACAGAAGGAGAAATGGTACATGATCCCACTAACATATAGTACCTAAAATTGTCAAACATGTCAAATAAGAGATTAGAATTGTGGTCCTTGGGGTCTGTACTGAGGAGTAGAGAGTTGCTAAATAAAAGGCATACGTTCAAGAAATCCACTGTACTATATCATCCCTGTTGTTGACAATACTTTATCATATCCTCGAAACTTTAAGAGGGTAATACGTTGTGTTCTTATCACAGTAACACACAATAAAAGAAAATCAAACCCTGTAAAACAACAAATAAGTCTTTAGGGAAAAGGGCCTTAATAGTTATATGATAATTGGAAAGAGAAGAAAGGCTTTGTGAATGTGCAAATAATAACAGTTATTAATTACTTCATGGAAGCCTTCCTTTACAACTTTTGTTTTGATTTGGTAAAATGAGACTTGTTAGTGCCCCCACAGTCTTACTGGCAATTAACCATTGGTTTGAAGTCCATAAAGTAAGAGGAAGTTAATGATATTATTTTTAACTTGGTAGCATTCATTAATCATTTTAAGTCATATCAGCCAAGAGCATTATGAAAATCTATGTTTGGATCATATAACAAGTATCCAAACCATTGTTTCCTGACATGATGCCAAGATATCTCATTCCCCATTCTTTTTGTAGTGTGGCTGTTGTATAAAAACTATATCCTTAACTAAATAAGATTACTGATTTTATTTAGAGATATATTAAGCTCTTAGGATTTTACTTCCTTTACTAGCACCCAGGATCCTAATTTCCTGGGCTAGTTGGGTTCAATGAAATGGCTACAGCTTTAAAAGCCCCATACTACTGGTAGCACTAAAGAATGAATTATCAATGGAATAGACAGGAATTTATTACTAATCTCCTGTTAAATCATAATAAGTCATGAAGTATCTCATTTGAATACATCACGTCATTGTACCATATTACATTTTTTTTACATATAATTTTTATCCCATTCATAAGAAGATTACAATCTTTCCCTCTGGGTTCATGGCCACACATCTAGACAGGACATTTCACAGGGTCTTTTATCACTCTCATCTTTCCTTCCTGCTGTCTAGACATAGAAACAAATTTAGTTAGTTTAGATACACCTGATAAGTTGATAGAACTCTCCCTTTAGCCAGGGATATTCCTCATTTCAGAGAGCAAAGATTCCCCACCAATATAGCTTGTTTTATGAGAATGAATGTTGTTTTATGAACATATATCTTGATAGAAGAGTTTGGTATAACCACTTAGACTTAGTACCTAGAATTAAGATTCTAAAATAACAAAAACCTAAGCTAGATGACAATGAATCAGTGATTTGATGAATAAATTGGTACCACAGCCTGTGGGGCTGGTAATAGCTGATATGCCATAGCAAATTATTTGGCAAAACTCATTCATGGAACCCTAGAAAGCAAAGCACAAGCCTATCTATGGATAAATGGCTCTCTGGAAAGTGGCTGGCTAAATCCAGAATGTTTTGGTAGGGCATCTACTCCTTGCTGCTTTTAGGAAGGTATAATCAGGAAAATATCAATGGAAGAAAGACTTGGAATGATTTTTCGTAGTGTCAGGAAGAAAGCAAAAACACTTTATAATCTCAGGATAACAAAGCATTTGCAAAGAGCCTTTCATAGAAGCCAAGCCAAGAATACAGCCTCACCAGAAAATCATATAATATTTGTGTGTCACCAAGAAAATAATTTCTGTGTCCATAGAGAAAGAGGTATGGGCTGGAAACTTACTCTGGACCCTGAGGCACCTTTTAGAAAGCACATAGGAAAGTATATTGGATGAGGTTTCTTTGAGGAGGGATTGATTGGTGTGCCCTGCAAAACAGACATTAAGTTTTAAAGGTAATTGTAGGTCACATCAGGATAGTTTACAAAGTTTCCAGGTTTTTAACATTGTATTAGCTGAAAACTCTGGAGACAAATATTTAGCACCCAAGAAAAGCCTATATTTCAGCTTCTAGCTCAAATTTCAGATGTAGACACATCAGAGGGAACCTTCTCAAAGACACAGCAGAGAAGGTAGGACACCATGGGCAGAGATGTTCATTGTAGAGAGCAGGGTATCACGAACCTGTGGATTTCCTCCATAGCTAAAGCCGTGAGATTCTTCACTCCTCAATAACCAGGATTTATTCTTCTTTATAGTCAGGTTTGGATTTGCATGTCTCTCCTGAGAAATTACAGGGTTGTTCTGTTCTTCTTCCCTAGTAACATGATGTGAAGGGTAAATGTATCTTTCCTTGCAGACAGAAAGATGCCATCCCAGCATAGCATATCTGGAACCAGGTGAGGACTGTAGCTCACTGAGAAATCCAAGAGGTTTGGGTGGAAGAAGCAGCCCAGAGGGAGCAGGGTGTCCTGTCCTTTTAGTGAAAGTGCTGTGTGGTAAAAGAAATGCAATTTGTTAGGCATGCCAGAAGGTCAAGCTGAATTCTAAGTTACCATCTATGTCTACTTTCAATCTTCCTTCTCTTTTAGCTGTAGGCTCACTAACTAGGAGACTTCATTTCTAAACTTTCTTGGAAACACATAGACATGTGACTAAATTCCCATCAGTAGGATACCAGGATAAGTACTGTATGTCATCTCTATTATCTTGTCATAGACTTCCGTCTGGACTTGCCCCATGCTCCATCTTTCTTTCTCTCTCCATGTAAAGGGACAACTTGGAAAGCCATGTGAGCAATAATTTGAAGATAGTGTACTGTCTCTTACTAGCATGGATCCCTGGGTAGATTCAAGAAAAGGAGACAAATTATTCATTGCAGAGGGTTATAGGAGAGATATAAAAAAAATGCTTACCTTGTTTCAGTCAATTATTTTGATGTCTTTTGACACAGAGTTAGAAAATAAGAGGACTTTAGTCTTTATTGTGATTTAAATTAATATTTCATAATTCTCAATCACTAATGCTATAACATTTTGAAGGGAATAGATACTGGAGTCTATACCCAAAGAAACCAGATGTAAAGGAAACAGGTACACTTTCAAGAGAAAAGACAAAAGAGAGACAGACAGAACTTATTTTATAGTTAATTGTACATATAAAATTATTGGGATATTATTTAATTCTTCATTACCAGAAAAAGGGATACATGTAATCAGTGGGTAGCTTACTGAGAAAAAAGAGCAATTTTTATATTTTTACTTTTTAACATGATTGTCCGATATCTGGATCCTGAGAGCAATTGGGTTACCCAGAATTCTTCTTTTCAAGATGCTAAAAGACATGGATTGAGAAATATGTTGTGAGATCAAAAAGTTTGGGGAATACTGCATAAACCAAGCTGAATAGACTACTCACAGGAGGCTTTTTGTGCTTTTCTATGTGGAAATCTAAAAGAATGTCTCTAAGAGAGAACTCTTTCCCCATAGAATAAAACTGATATTCTGCATAATTTTATACAAATCTGTTTAAACATGATAGTGGAGTCATACTCATACTGAGTTAAAAGTATCTCTCATGTTAATTTGACCCTCCTCTCAGAATTCTTATGGGCTCATTTCCCTGTGCCCAGGATTACAATATTCTTTTTGACTGATGTCCTTGCTTAGATACCATCTTTACTCTGTGACTGTTACTTACACACTTTTGTAAGGGGAGAAGTTAATACAGTTTTACTTCATGGAATTTTGAGATTTTGCCTGTTTGAGTTACTTTAAGTACAAGTAGCAAATTCACTAATCCTAAAGCTCTATTTTACATATATCAATGAACAATTGACACACATCCATATTTAAATATTGGTGATGTGTTTGAGAGAAATTAGCATTCTGGATGCTGCTATTAGTTTTATAGTCCCAGCGACTGGAATGAGAAAATGAAGGAAGTCGAAGAAACTTATTGTTGACCACAAGGACTTGCAGATGGGTTCTCTTGCAAGTATTATATCCCATGTAATACTGTGAGAAAGTTGACTTTTCATTAGACATTCCATAATTTCCTTAGGGAAAACTGTGTCTTGAGTCATAATTGAAACCAAAATACAAAAGACACTGAGCTAGAGGAGAAGGACAAAAATGCACAGAGGGCAATATGAAAGTGGGGGGGATGGACAAGGATACTGTAAAAGATGAGCAGAAATCTCAGCTGGTACCCAGGAGTGAACAGAGATGCTCCAAAGGCTTCTCAGATGGCTTCTTACAGCTCACAACCACTTGACTGAGAAGAGCTAAAATCACAGATCTATAAGAAAGAGAGGAGGAAAAGAAGAACTCCAAACAAAAATTCTCAAAGGAAACTGGAGTTTGCACAATGACATCTGATATTTTTACAGAGCCTTTATTGTACGAGCACTCACTCTACTATGCAGACCTTGTACCTACAGCTAATATGCACTGTGAGTCTCCATCTATCAAAAAGTGCTGCAATACCAGTGATGCATTTAACTTGTCAGATACATCACTGGCACTGGCCATGGGGACACATGCTTATAACCTCAGCACTTGGGAAATACACAAGGATCATGAGTTTGAGACCACCCTGACCGACAAAGCCATATATCCCCATACCCCTGCCCCCGTGTGTGTGTGTGTGTGTGTGTGTGTGTGTGTGTGTGTGTGTTCTGAATGTGAAATGGGGTGATCTGTTGGACCCTTGCTATTACCACAAGAGTTCTGTGAGGATAAAACCTACACAAATCATGATCAATCAGAAAAGGTGACTATTTTGTATTTGTACAGTTATGAATCTTCTCGGTTCCCCTATGGTATTGTCTCTTTAGTTCAGATATCTACACTGATGATCTTTTTGATCCTTTTTTCAGTTCACTTGACCGAAGTCATGGGCTTTACAGAGAAGTCAGCCATGTGTGTATTATTTGTGAGCTCAGTGTTAGTTGGTCTCCATTCTGCACTGAGTTTATTTTTAGAGTCGAAGTCTAAAGTTTTAACGAATGGCTGGCTGACAATAGTTCATGCTCGTATGTTGAGTATTGGTTTGTTGGAGCTTTTGGTGCTCTTAAAACACGACATATGCAAAGTAATCATACATGTGGTGAGCCATATGTAATTTATCCAGCTGTGGCAATCAGTTTACTACAAAATATATAAAACTCATGTTGCCCACTACAATTATAGTCACTAAAAAATAGTATAATTAATCCATCAATGTAAGTGAAAGCCTACCAGCATACTAAAATGTAGGATGAACACCAGAATGGATTGTCTTTGTATCAAAAGTCCTCACCTCCAGATAGGCTTCCTGAGGGTGCAAGTTTTAACTAAGTACTCAGATGGGATCCACTACCCATCCTATGGAGACTTCAAAACTGACATCTAAGATAGGAAAGTACATTTGTAACATTTTAGATGAGAATTTTGTCTTCTGGTGAAATCTATGGATCCCCAAATTCCAAAGCTTTGTTTAGACTGATAATAGATCTACAATGTTTTTCATAAAGTGAACTACATTAGTAGTTGAAGACACTAAAGAAGCAGCTATTTCCTTTAGTAAAATGTCAATATATCAACATATTTCAAACATACAAAAAAGTAGAAAGCTATAGTCAACTTACTTGTATATACTTCTTAGGCTGTAAAGAAAGTTTATATATCATGTATTATACTGAGGTCTTAATGTTACTTTTCTATCTGTTCTTTTGTTTGTTCAAAAATTCCACATATACAGAATAAAACATTAAATGTCATTAATTTACAATTTATACTTTTAATTCCAAATATGCATTTGAATTTGTTTAGATGGTTCTTGTTAGAAAAGTTTAGAATACTATTACCTATTCCACAATTTCTTTAAGCATCATGTCTTTGAAACAATACATTGATGAACAAATGTATTTGTTCAAGTTTGTTGTGATTATTGGAGAGAGCTTAGAATGCCTATCTAGAATTAAAATAACTGAATCCCTTTAATCTTTTCAAGATAATTTTTTTCTTCAAATGATTATACAGAGCTCACAAAGTGTGCGTTTGTGTGGTATGAGTGCATGAGTGCACAATGTGTGTGCAAGCCTAAGACTTATGGTAAGAATCTTTCTTGATCACTATTTAGCCTTATTCTTTGAAGCAGGTCTCTCAATCTAACTGAGAACTCACAGATATGGCATGTCGCACTAACCTGTTTATTCCAGGCATTCTCTGTCTCCACTTTCTGAGGCAGGAATTACAGGCAAGCCATGCTTGCTCACCAGTTGTAAGGGATCTAGGGTATGGATTCCTGTTACCTTGTTTGCCTGGTGAATGGTTTTACTGTTGAGGTATTTCCCCCAGCTCAGGTGTTATTTCTATATGTTCTTGCAGCACATGGACTTATCCAGCACTTTAATAAACAGGTGAGTGTGAAGTGATATTTCATTGTTTCTTTAGGTTTAAGTTTTCTTATGATGATTAAAGATTAGCAACTTTTAACATGGACTCCAGGTATTATTTCCCTTGTATGTGAGTCTGTGGGAAGATGATTCAGCCATTATTCTCAATTGTAAGCAGCCTCATTGATTCTACTTACACATAAAATAAATTTAGTAGATAATTTGACATGGTTCATGTAGTCACTCAGAGGACTTGTTAGTTAAACTTAGATGATTAAAACCACCATCAGTGTGTCATCACCGCCAATGGTTGCCATTCCATAATGAAACCACGTCTTTAGCAGTTCTTGCCAATTTAGTTCCATACTCTAGATTCTACAGTCTCCATACAGTGATACTGAGGACTGAACCCATATTCCCATGGTTCTATAGAGAATTTTGAGAACCTTGGCTCGTGCTTCTGTTTGGAGGTACAGGATCCCCAGTGTAGAAATTCTCCAAACACAGAAGGATGTTCATAAGCACACACATGCACAAATAGCCACAGATACCCCTTGGCTGACCTAACTTTATGACATGACCCTCTTCTATATTTAAATTTCCCAACAATATTAAAAATAAGCACACTAAAACATTCCCTCTCAACATGTTGAAATTATCCCTTCCAGAAATAGAAATGAAAATCACTGTTTTCCCGAAGTCTTATGCTATTCTCAGAGTTCAAGATTTCTGGTTAACAATTGTTTACAAAATCCACTGCCTTAGTATCCATAGTGTGCAGTTTCTTGACATATCCTCATGCATCACAGCTTTATCTAATACATGTAAATAGGGTTGGTAAGATGATTCAATGGGTAAAAGCACTTACCTATCAAGCCTGGTGACTTGAACTCGATCCCTCCATCCATATAAAAATGCCAAATGTGGTGGCATGCATCTGTAATCCTAGCACTCCTATGGAGAGATGGGAAGGAGACACAGATAATCACCTGGGCCAGCTAGTTGGAGTACCAACTGCAACATGGCTGAAAAAACAGCAAGGGATCCTGAACAAAGCAGAGGTCAAGAACAATCTTCTGAAAGTTGCCTTCTTGCCTCCCCCTGTATGCATCCCTCCCACAACAGGCATGATTAAAATAAAATAGACATTTAAAACATGTGTAACACAAGATACTGCAGACCTTATTTCTACACCTGCAACAGAGCCATGTGGCATCCACTTTCTGCTGCACAATACTTTTGCTCTCAAGTGACAATATGTGTGATAAGTCCAAGTGGATAATTGGACTTAGTCTCTGAAGCTGTTAGCCTTTGTCAGTCTTGCTTACATGCTGCTGCTCTGGCTTCCTGTTATATTTTCAATAATAGTGAATAACTTTATTCCCTAGGTTTAAGTTGTTTTCCTGCTCTCATTATATAGTGGACACACACACACACACACACACACACACACACACACACACACACACACAAACACACACAATTTCTTACTCATTTCTTACTCATACCATACAACTGACTTGAGACAGCAGCAAAGATGTCTTTATCATAGTCTTTAAGAGAACCTGCTTGGTGGCAGAGCCAAACTAACAGAATTTTCCATGATGAGTAAAACATGAAAAATGAAGCAAAGCAAAGTTTGGGGAAGTGGCTTGTTAGAGTGCTTACCTATCATGCATGAGCCAATGGGTTTGATCTCCAGCACTGTATAAATTTGGCATAGTGACATAGGCCTGTGTTTCTAGCACTCAGGCGATAGATGCAGTGAGATCAGAAGTTCAAGGTCATCCTTGGCTACATTGAAACTTTAACATTAGCCTGGGTTATGGGAGACCCCCGACTTCATAAAAGTAATTTGGCATAACTCAGTGTTTCTTTCATATCCATTGGCTTAAGATCCTTCACCAGTGAATGGGATGTCTTCTCATTATGTCACAAGGAGAAGAAACACATTTAGAAACATCTTACATGCCATTGTTAGTTTACCTTGGTAGATCAAGGTTCCACACTCCAAGGCAGCACTTTCTGTACCTTGTCGCTGATTTAATGGGGACCCAAACAGGTAAAATGGCACATTCGAATTCTATTTCCCTAAAGAATTCACTACCTCTTCTTACAAAAGTACTTCATCTTTCTCTAAAACTGAAGTGTCTAAAACCACTGAAACCACCCCCTACCCCAAAGAAAAATTCTGATTATTAGGCACAATAATGAGTGATGAAATTCCATTTCTACCTCTGGTTTTCAGCAACCTATATATGAGCTTGAGAGAATCCTTACCATATAAACAGCCTTGTCGTAGTCAGATTCTGCGAGGTAGTATCTTTCAGCTGGTGGGAAACAGTGTTGAACTGATATTATGTTGTTTAAGGCTTGTCCATAGCACAGGATAGTATACATGGAATGAACTATGAATGTTTCTTCTATGAAAGACAATCTCAGCACTCAGGAGGCAGAACCAGGTGGATCTCTGTGAGTTTGAGGCCAGCCTGGTCTCCAAAGCGAGTTCCAGGAAAGGCGCAAAGCTACACAGAGAAACCCTGTCTCGAAAAACCAAAAAAAAAAAAAAAAAAAAAAAAAAAAAGACAGTCTCTTCTTCTTCTTCTTCTTCTTCTTCTTCTTCTTCTTCTTCTTCTTCTTCTTCTTCTTCTTCTTCTTCTTCTTCTCCTTCTTCTTCTTCTTCTTCCTCTTCTTCCTCTTCTCCTCCCCCTCTTCTTCTCGTCCTCCTCCTTTTTCTTTTGATGTACTATAATATAAAATGCGAGACTGAAAATAAAAGTACTTATCTTGGGTCAGAGCAGGGAAATAAACTTTTAGAGTTCTGAGTATATAGGTGTTTGAAATATGCCCTCAGGACAGCTCTTACAAGGGACAAGGAAGGGGATTATACTTAGGGAAGATTTAATTGTACTAAAGTTGCAGTAGGAAATTCAGTCTCTCTGTCAGAGGGTTCTAGGGCCAGGATAGCCCCTAACATATGGCTGGGCCTCTGTGGTACCCCTGGAGAGCTCTGAGGCGATGATAGGCCCAAACATAGTGCTGAAACTGAGTGACATTACTACCTCAACCCAATAGTAGCAGCTACTCTATTGGAGAAATTAAGATTCAGGCAAAGCAACTCCTTTTATCAATGGACAGTTCTCAAAAAGGCTAATACCTGGGAGCCCTCCATGGGCACCTCTCCCCTGCCAACAATGGGGAGGTCATATTCTCCATAGTGGTAGGAAAGTCCACCGCAGCTAGGACATGTGTTATGTTTATCCTGTCTACCTCGATAATCTATTAAACTGATTTTTATCTTCTATTCTTTATTAATACATTGCACTGAATTTTTTCTGCTTTTGCACCAGCCTTACATTTTTAAGAAAATCTTTTCTTTGGCAAGATTAAATCTAGACACACTGCTAGATCTGATTTGCCAATATTGTATTAGGATTTTTTCATCTATGTTCATAAGTATGATCGGCCTATAATTATCTACTTTTCTACTTCTCTAATTTTGGTGTCAAGATTAAATCAGTCTCATGAAAAAGAAGTTGAGTGTTTTTTCAACCTCTTTTTCTATTCTCTGAAACTGGTTTGAAAGATTATCTCTTCATGGCAGTTTAGAGAAAATTTACCAGTAAAATTCTTTTACTAGTTTTACTCATCTGCTGCTTGACCCCCCACCACAACCCCCTCCCCAGCTTCTGGAATCACATGGACTCCAGAATCGCCTTTGGTGTGCACAGAGGACCTGCCTATAGTGAGTTTTGGATTAGGCTCTTTCTTCATCTCGTGCTGTCCAGTCTCATCCATCCTAACACTAACCAGCCCAGCAGGCAGGGTGAGTCTAACATGATGTCAAAGATCTCAAGCAAACCATTTGCTCACACTCACTTCATTTCCCGACAGTCAGTCCCAATCTATCCTTCAACAGTCCCCTTGACCCGATCTACCTCTTATCACTACACCACCACCCCATCAGCACCACCACCACCACCACCATCATCATGATCTTGTGACATATGGCAATTTATTTATAGCTTATTGTCTCCTCCTATGAGAATTGCAAACCCATTAATAGAGAGTGTGTTGATTCATTCATGGATGATTCTAAGTGCTTAAAACAGTGTCAGAAACACATTAGGCCCTCAGTGTATACTTGTGATGTAGATGATTATAGAATGTTTGTTGGTGATATTCTCTTTGGAGAGAAGTGAGATGATAGGATATCGATAATCAAGTTAATTTCTTTAATAATTCTTGATTTGTAAAAATTCAAAATTTCTTTGCATTAAATTGCCACACCTGTCCATTAAGAATTTTATTGACAAATGTTCATGTAAATCAAACACTAATTTAAAGTCCTTTATATATTTCTGTCATTTTCACCATTGGTCTACCTCTTACTGCTCAACTGTCTGTCTCTTTTCTTGGGTTAGCTTTAGTACATCATAGTAGTTTGAGAAGCAGGTTCATAATTTTCTGAATTCCTTGAATTGTCTCTGTTTCATTCATTTAAGCTTTTATTCACAGTGTTTGTCGTCATTCTTGGGAGTCATACTCTTTCTCTTCTCCAAGATTCTTGAGTTGAATCTGCAACTTATTCATTTTTAATTACCCTTTTAAAAAAGTACTTCTAGTACTATAATGTACCTAGTGCAACTTCAACTCTATTCCCGAGTGTTGATGGGTACTCGATTCTTGTCATCCAGCTCTAAATATTTTATAATTTTCATTGTATTTCTTCTCTAATTTAGGAGCAGTTCCCCTTTTAACATATACACACATCCACCCACCCGCACACACATATATGAGGTTTTTGGAGGACTATCTTTTTTGCATATTCCTAATTATTTTATGTATTGTTAGCAGAGGTCACATAGCATATGGTAGCGATTATTGGGAATGTTGTAAGAGTTAATTTATGGTTTGGACTGAAACATTTATGGTGGGAAATCCCCTTCTGTATTTGTGTATCAGCAAGTTCTTATTTAACCCCAACTCTTGAATGAAAGTTTGGGTGACAGACCTTTAGGACTGAAAATGTACATCTGCTCTGCCTCCCATTGTCATGCTGCGTGGCTAAGGTGAGTTGTCTTATTCATGCCCTTTATGACTTTTTCTTTGTCCTCAAAGCTCTGAAATTTCACCCCCCCAAAAACATTTCCTGTGGATTTATTTTTATTCATCCCTGGAGCTTCCTCTTCTACTTTTACATGATCAATTATCTGTTTTTGAATACCATCTAATTTTCCCATTAAAGATTTTAGCATGTTAATCATAGCTCTTTGGGAAAGCATGTGAATCATTTCAAAAATCTGTGCCATAGCTGAGTCTGGTTCTGATTATTTCCTTCATGATGAAACTGTGTGTCTGTGAAACTGTGTGTGCATGCACACATGCATGCATGCGTGCATGCAGCGTGTGTGTGCATGCAGGTGTGTGTATATGTGGATGTGTATGCACACAAGTATATGTGCACATTGCCTCCATGTATCTTATACTTTTTTTGTTTGCTATTGGAAGACTGGCATGATATCTGATGTATTAGATCCTAGTCACTATGGTATACTATTTTCCTGTGAGATTTTTATGCTAATCTGGCAAGGAGTTGGGTTGTGTTCAATGTTTGCTCTTGCTGTAGGTGGCAGACATTCAAATTACTCCCATGTCCTTGTTTTTTGTCTTCTCTCTTGACTTTGGGATTTGCTGTGCACTCCTCCTTAGATGGAATCTGTGTCTCACAGCTTGTTCAGTGTAATCCACTGCTGTTAAACTCAAGAGCTACTGATGTGGTGGTAAAGTGTGTGTGCCGGGGATTCTATGATGTTATGATTACATTTCAAACCTTTCAATGTGACTGGGGCCCAAGGCTCTGCTCTCCCTTGACTCTCCTTTGTAGGTGAGATGGAATGGGTATAAAAAAAAAGTGGGGTGTCAGTAATATCTGTACCATAGGTACAGTGCTTGCTCAGGTAAAATGGCATCCATGTAAGAGAGTAGGTTTTTATTGTGGAAAAATGTTCCAGTTGCATTAAATTGAGTGGCTTATCCTTCTTTCCCCGTACAGACCACAAATCCATCTTTGCCGTTAGCATATGGTGATATTCCTGCCTGGCCATATGGTAAAATCCCCAAGCCTGTCCCCACCGGCAGACTGTCACCCTCACATTCAGCCTTGGTCTTTAAAAGTAACATATATTATATATATATAAAATCCCAGAGTGGCGAGTCATAGCCCATCCGCCGGGAGGCAGGACTTCTTGTCATGCTCCAGAACTGTTGTTTTTCTAGACACCAGGGTGCAGATTTGCTCAAAGCTTCCAGCCTCTGATGAGTTTGAGAGACACAGTTAATTTTCTGCTCTGTTCCGCTTTCCTTGTCGTACAGTTGGGACTGACAACTTCGGAGCTATTCATGTCAGAGCAGATGATCTTTTGTCATTTTGAATTCATTGTTCTATAAGACATTGGTGGTGGGGGTGTGTGCGTTTTAAGTTTAAAATGCACATTATAGGAGATGGAAACCCGACTCAGACACCCCCTCTTCAGTTTCAAGTAGTGAACTAACTCTGTTTTCCAACCCTGTGAAGAACCCCTTTCTCACTTGACTGCAACGCTGGCCAGGTCTTGGCGACTGTCAGAAGCACTGCTTAGCTTCGAGTTTGCTGGTGGCTTTACATTGGCTCACTGGATTGATTATTTCATTTTAAACCAGAACTACTTTTAAAATATGATTGTCTTAAATCACAGAATCAAACCTGTATCTTCTTCCAGCAGGAGAGGAGGATATGTTTCAATCTGAGCCTACTGGGTTTGGGATTTGGATACTTAACAACTTTCACATTGGCTTTGGGGAGCAATGTTGTAAATAATGTTATATGCAAATCACTTCAAATACCTGCTTAAACTTTTTATGGTGATGAATAATCTCTACATTATAGAAAAATGCTTTTAATAATTATGATCAACTCAAAAGGATCTTCCTCAGTTAAGAGATTATAACACACTATATTATAAACTATTTTCAAATTAATATTTCACCAGAAACCCAAATTCTATATGTTGTCCTAGATGAGCGATTCTTTATCCAGCTTCTTAAGAATCTACAAACATTTCTAGAACTAGCCAATAAATTATTTTTGTGTCTGATGGAATTTATTGAGTGCCAGATTTTTGAAAGTTGAAATAAAAAACAACCATGTTTACCTTGACTTATGTGTGGGTATTTCAAATAATAATTACATGTCAGACATTGATACACAGAAAATAAATAGCTGACAGCACGTTTTCAAATCCTTTGCATAGGCATTATGGAATGATTAGAAGTCAGATACTTTTCCTAATGTGGAAGTGATTTGGAGCTTGGTGTTCTTAAATACTTAGTAGGTTTTAAATTGGCCCAGCTCCTTTTGTCTATCCACATTTCCAGATTCACTGGGCCAAAGAATGGAGTAAGAAAAGTCAAACTTAGAAGCTTTGAATGTGAGTTTTAAAAAATCATTTTTCTGTAAGTACTTTCACAAAGAAACAAAATGATGTCTTGATGGTTAAAATGAGTACACACTTAAAATAATCGGTGTGCTCATAGAGTCTTTTCCTTAGATCTGAGTTACAACCAAGAAAAATGTTTGATTTTCCTTAAAGGCAAGAAATCACCAGAATGGAAATGTTTCATTTGGCTGCTCTGTCTGAGCCCCAGATGTTGTGGAGGCACATGTAGGAGCCTGGGACTGTGACCCATAATACCTTCCCTTGCATTCCAGTCTCCTTTGCCTCTGAGAGCTGACTATGCTCTTCTGGGCCCTCCTGGGATTATTGACCTGTGACTGTCATCTCAGGACTCTTCTATCCCAAGGGCAGCCTTTGTCAGATGCATGGAAAATTCACATAAGAAAGTGAAAATGAGAAAATGGGTGCTTTCCTTCAATCCTTTTGACCCTCTGAACTCTCCAGGGCATTTATGCTGTCTGTGTGTTAAGGGGCAAAGGAAAAGCATGCTTTCACCAGAGAGTAAACTCCATGTGGGGCCATGCAGTCTCATACTTCATTGCTTTCGTTCTGCCTCTGACCTCACAGAGTGCTCAGCAGTTAAGGCTGGCTGACTTGAACTCCAACCTGAAGCTTATGAAGGCATCTCTGGGCAAATGAGAGGGTCTTGTTCTTTCTGCCAAGTGCACTGTGGTAATATGAGCAGGCTGGGGAAGGAAAATGATGCTTTATTCTTTAAGTGTCTGCCTTTTCAGTGCAACACCAACTGCTGCTGTTATTTTTTTTTATAATCCACTTTTGTAAGGATACATAATAGAATATATATCAAAAGTAAGAAAACCAGAAAGTTCTCTGACAGTGATACCTTACAACCCAATGCTGTGGGGAAAAAATATCCTTATATGATGAACATTGTGCATTTCACACAAATTGCTTCTTTAGTTCCCTAAGCTTAACTGGCAGGAATAACATTTTATTTCATCTCATGTAGTGACTGATTGCTTGGGGCATCATACTCCTTAAAAGTCATGCCTTTACTGACTTCCAGGAATTGCATTCTGTGTGTGCAATGATCTGAAAGCTATTGAAGAGGAAGGGGAATAATATTACATATATGTTAGGGAGAAGTGTCAAACCCAAGCACCATTTCCCGAGTTTTGATTCTAATAGCACTGATTCAATAAGGATATGGCTATGTTGTCAATTTGTGAAGGCTTTAAATAACTTATTTAAATATTTCACTCATTGTGCATTAGGTGATTGAAAGGGTCAATTAATTTTTTAGTGCATTTTGAAGGCATTGCAATGCTTTTTGCCAAATGTCCTGATAGCTACTAAATGAATTAAAGAAGATATTCAATGCTGAATAGAGAATGCATTAAAATATACGAATCTAGAAAAATTATCTGTGCATGAGGAGCAAACTGGCAGCTTAGTAGTGCACAAATTTGAAGGTTCAAAGGAAACATAGACAAGAGAGAGGCTAAAGGCTACTTAGCTGTTGTCTGTAGTAGTATAGGTCTAATTAATTTATTGACATAATTAGCAGAGTTATTACTAACATTTCAGAATAGTCATCAAGTGAGCATGCATATACACTGTTTGAATGAGCTCAAAAGAACCCTGTACTTATCATAATTAAGTTAATAGTGCTAGGAAGGCAACATAGACTATAGGGGCCATAGCAACAGACCAGAAGTCATGCATCCAATTTATTTTCTCGCCATAACGAAATGTCTAGGATTTTTACATCTCACCAAACAGAATCTACACAATAGAAGTTGTTGTGATGATCAGAGTTGAATTTCCTTCATATTAATTTTAGCATTTGGACACGATGGACCAAAATTCTTAAGGGTTTATAGAAATGAAATGGAGAAACCTAAAAAAAATTAAAGAAAATAAACATAACTTTCTTTAAAAGCAAGTTCTTACTTCATATCTTTGTTCCTACACACACACACACACACACATGTTTTTAAAAGAATTAAATTGCATAGTTTATGAACACTATAGAATATATAGAATAAAAGAACAGGGGATAATCTCAACTCATAAATATTATAGAATTACAAAAACTGTCTTTCCATTAATTATCTGCTAATGCTATTTGCATTAATCTCCTGTAGTTTTGTTTGTCTGGTAAAGATATGGACTTTTCTTTAATCAGAACAAATGGATTTTATGCGTAATATAGCTGTGTGCATTGTGCTTCAGTGAAATTTGTAAACAAGCTCAAATATTTATGAGGACATATTTTTAAAGGAAAAGTCCAGACACTCAGAAAAATAAATGAGATAATTTCAATGGAAATATTGCTCAGCCTGGGAGAAGACATATATCTTAGAGATTTTGGAATTTTGAGATTGACAAGTAACCAGATACTGTCATTGGTGTTAGTGAGGACTGGGCCTGTGGGTGTTAATTTTGTGGTAGGAGTTAAGTGATGACTTAACTGTCTGGGAACAGAATGTGCTCAGCCTAGTGGAATATGTATTCAGTCAGGAAATAAAAAAAAAAAAAAGCTATTTTCCCAAGGCTGTTTCTCCATGGATCTTACTCTCTCTGGATACTTTAGATTCTGATGAAACCCATTGTCACTGATGATATTTGTGCATAATATACGTGGACAAGAAGACTTTAGTAATCATTTTATTTATCATGTCCTCAGGGTTTGCCTGACATTTTTCCAAACCATGTCTCTCCCCATTCAATTAACCCACATCATACCCCTAACAACCTTATAAAATAAATATCGTCTCCACTTTGACAGTGAAACGCTGAAGCAAAGAGAGAGCACCAACACAGAGGTTCACTCAGCCCATTTGGGGGAGGCTGAGACCAGAACAAGCTGCACCCTGCCTTTACGTTCTATCCCTGACATTACTCTATTTCCCTACTTCTGAGGCTTAAGTCATATAAAAGATTGGAAGATTGAGGTCATTTTAAGACTTGGTGGGCAGCGGCATAGAGGGGGTTACTACAGGACAACTCAACCTCAGTGGGTTGGTTACACACTTTGTTGTAGAATGCCTCCAGATGTCTCCGTCTTATTATTTGGAGGCTATGACCACAAAACTTTCAGTATGATGCTGTGGATCCATTCAGAGTGACTTCACATGTGTTCCCTTTCTTTATCATATCTTGAAAAAAAATTCCAGCTTTTTTCAACACAGGGAAATGTCATAAAACCCGAAATCCTTTTTGCATGTTTTAGTGTTCTAGGGATGTCTAAGGGAGGCCTGATTCTCCCTAGAGTACTAAAGGGAATAAAATGGTACAAAGACACAGAAGGGGAATGATGGCCTGTGCTTTGGATGGGGGCCCATATCATCTCTGGTCCTTGCTCTGTAAACTGGCTGGCTGAATGCTACATCCAGAGTGTCTAGATTTTAGGGAACCAGAAGGTACAGCTTGTCCTTAAGTGTTGAGCAGTAGATTGCCATGGAAGCTTGAGAACATGAGTTTGATCCCAATGTGTCTGCATAAAGAGACAGTTCAGTGGAGCATGCCTGCAATCCCAGGGGTGGGGAGTCAGAAATAGGAGGATCCCTGGAGCTAGCTTGCCAGGCATTCTAGCCAAATCAGTCAGCTATTAATTCAGTGAGAGGCCTAATCATAGCAAATAAGATGGAGGGCAACTGAGGAAGACATAAAGGTTGGCCTCCAGACTCCACACAAACCTGTGCACAGATGTGAACTTATACACACACACACACACACACACACACACAGCCCCTCCCTTACACACATGAGCTGAGCAAAAGCTGGGAAGAGCCTATCTTCCATTCAGTTTGATGGGTTTGGGCTAGAGCTACCAGGAAGTCCTGAATGTGTATTCTACTTTTTTATATATTATCTACCCAAGGGACTGTTTTTTCCCCTTCTGACCTGAAGTAAACCACAATTTTATTTAAAAAGGTATCTATCTTAAAGTAGATACTGAATATGAGGTTTTCATTCATTCACTTATCTTTAGAAAAGGTTCAAATTTCCTACAGTGAAATGAAGACATCCCAAGAGATCAGTTTGTTAAATATGGGCTAATTCAACATGCATGTAAACCCAAACCTATGTAAGCACCCTTATCTGTATATAAAATATTTAAGTTTTCTTGTGCCCCTTCCAATTCAATCTTTATCTTTTTCCCGTCAGAGGCAACCATTGTTCTGATCTTTTGCTTGCAACCTTAGTTTGGTTTTGCCTATTCTAAGTCATCATATAAATGTGGCAATATGTGACTCTTTTTATTTACCACAATGATTTTATAATGTAGTGTTGTGTTGTCCATTGTTCGTCCCACCTTCCTATAAGTAGTATTCCATTATGTGAATATAGCATTGTGTCTTTATGGACATGAGTTGTTTGCAGGTTTGGGTTATTAAAAAACTAGGCAGGTATAAAAAATTTTGTATGAGTCTTTTGTGGGTCTATATTTTTATTTCTGTGAGAAGGATTGCTGAGATATACAGAAATGGGTTTTGAAGCATAAATAGGAAATGTAAATGAAGCAGGAATGAGATATTCCCGGACAGGAGGTGGTTGGAGCAAGAGTGCACAGTGACACAGTGGCATCCATATCAATTCAGGCTGAAAACATGACTCATTTAAGAGGAAGGGGCAGAATTGTAAGTGCGGCTCAGGGCCCATCCTGAGTCTGCTTACTGGAGTAAATTCTTGCTACTTACTTCATTGGTGAAAGTGAATATTGTGGGCACTCTCATCAGCCTAGAAAGAGTCCTGTGACTAACTTTATTACACAGGCTCTCCAACATATCCATACTCACAAGGGTCTTTTATTGGCCTCCTCAAAAGACAATGCTAGACCTGGGATATAGGCCTGAATAGCTTAACATTTCTTCTGGGAGCCTTTCCTGTCTGTTCATAGACACACTATAGAATACTGTAGAAGGCACAGATTTGCTATTATTTGTCAGTCTCCCATGTCTTCATCTCTGTTCAGGTGACTGTCTGCTGATGTTCTTATGTGTGCACGTGTGTGGAAATTAGAGGACAAACTTGGGTATTTTTCTTAGGCATATCCTCTACCTCTTTTACTGGCCTGCAGTTTACCCAGTAGACTGATCTAAGGCCAGTGCAATTCAGATCTACCTTGTCTCTATCTCCCCTGTACTGGGGTTATGTTTTTAATTCTCTGTGGTTTCTGGGGAACAAACTCAGATCCTACAACTTGAAAGACAAGCAAGGACTTTACCCATTAAATCATCTCCCCAACCCATCTTCATCTCTTCATAAATGTTGATTTAGACTTCTGCAAGAAAGACTATTATCTTGTCGGTTCTATCTGCATCTGGAGCAGGTCCACAATGCTAGCTCTTAGATTTTCTGGACTTTCTGAGGGTTATGAAGGAGAATGGGGCCAGCATGTGATGAAACATGTGCATGCATGCTTTAAAAGCTATCAGTATATATTATCAGAATGTGTGCTAGAGATATGAACGGATTCATATTCCTCCAAGCAGAAAGTGGGGATGTTCTTATCCTTCACATCCTGTGACTCCTCAATACTCCAATTGCCCCAAGTCTCACTTTATGCTTCTTTCGAGACTTCTATTTTTGTTTTCTGCTTGGTTTTTATTTTATTTATTATTATTATATTTTTGTGTGTATGTGTGTGTGTGTGTGGTATGTGTATGTGTGTGGTATGTGTATATTTATGTATGTATTTTGGTATGACTGCATACACACACACACACACACACACACACACAGTCTATGAAATAGTTTCTCACCTTTTTACTTTTTCAGTGCCAGATAATTACAGCTCAAGGATAATTTATTGACTTTAGGCCCATAACAAAATACATTGATACCATAGCTTCCTCCTTGTCCACTCATAATCTTCCTGTCTGTGTGTAGGTGTTTGTGTATATGTGTGCATGTATGAGTATGTGTATACATATGTACATGTATAGATGCATGCATTCATATGGAAGATTTAGTGTGTGTATATATACATGCAAACATACATATATACATAAATATGAAAATTTAGTCTTCCTAAGGTCATATAATATGTAGAAATGGAGTAAGAAAAAAGAACACAAAACCCAAAAGAGAAAAGCAGGTAGACTGGTGGATTACACAGATGGGTGGAAAGAGCACCAAGTACTGGTTAGTGACTTACAGCTTACACCATCTCTAGAAAAAGATGTCATTGCAGATTCTGGGCTGTTCATCCTTTTCTCTGGTTTTCCTTTGTCTGGAGGGTCAAAGCCTTTGCCTGAGCCTTGCTCTGGACCACCCTGTTGACTAGCTTGGGCTCTTTTGCATGGACTTTGAGTATCTTCTATCTCTGGCTCTATTTCACAATTTTCATGGTCTAGACATCAGCATGCCTCTTAAAAGTGTCTGTGCTTTTGAAGTCATCTTAGTCACCTCCTCTATTTTCTAGCCCCTTGAAGAAGTTAGAAGAGAGGTTTTGTTGGAGATCATGTTGCAGTAACTTTGTTATTTCCCCCTAGAACCTCTTGGATTTGTACTTGGGCAAATTCTTTCTGTTTCTGAGTCTTGAGCACCACTTGGAATTCTATCTTTTCCAGATTCATGCTCTTTGCATAGCAAAGTTATGAGTTTCCTCTTGACATACTTTCCTTGTTTGTTTTTCTGAATCCTGTGTGCAAAAGTAGATCTCTGGTTCTGAGGTCCTGAGAAAACCTGGCATAGTAAAATCCAAAGCTCATAAAGCAACAGGATTACCCAAGATTTGAGGCCAAGTCTCATTATTAATATCTGAGGTTGAGACACCTCATTGCTGGGAACATTGACAAACATCAAAATTTTAGGGATTCGGTTATGGATGGGTAGAACAGATGGAAAGCTGCATCTTCTTCCTGTGGTTGTTGGGATGTGGCACTTTCAGCCTTTGGTAGGTTGGTGGTTTGAGTGCATGTTGGCTTGGGAGTCATTTGCTATTTCAGGGTCATTCTCCGTTTTGGGCCACAGAGTCTTGCTGGGCAGGCCTAGGATGGTTATTTGGGGCTCTGACAATTTCTGGGAAGGGATTGTTCAATATTCTGTGAGACTGGCTTTATCATTTTGGAACAATAGCTGACCTGAAATTCATGTTTGACCGTGAACCATGAATTTGTTATCATTTTTTCTCTCTAAACAGTTGCTTCTAATTATGCCCCTTTGATGTTTGCACCTCTCACATATCTCGAAACCAAGATCATTTCCATTTCTCACACTTTCAACAATATTAACATAAGCTGAACAAAATGTAATCCTTTCGAGCCTTTTTGGTTAGTCGGATCCTCTATTGCCTTAATAATTGTCAGTTGCTCTTTTCTTCAGTTTTCCCCTCAGCTGTCAGTGTTCCTAGCATTGAAAAATCTCACCTTGTCCCTTCTGTAATGGTGGGAGCCAAACCTGGGCTGCCTGTGTTGTTTGGGAAGGGCCTTGAGACACAGTAAGCCCTTCTAGAAGGAAAGTGTCTGAGCCTTGTCAGTAGTGTCCCTTGGAATGTCACTAGGGAAATTGGAGTTTTGTCTTTGCAGCCTTTGTGTGCCCCCCTCCCGATTTCTTTCACAAAACTGCACATGGGAAGAAGCTCATGGTTTTGCACCTTTTATGTAAGCTTTTTGGTGATTAAAACCCTAGGGTGTTGAGTTAGTATAAATGTGAAGAATGCGTACCTTGAATACAGTAAGAGCTTTATTCTTGAATTTTAAAAACAAGGTGTTGAGTTTTGAATAATGCTAGGTTGGAAATCCTGTGAGGATTGGGCCCTCTGATTACAGCCCATGCTGTGTGACATTGTCTTTTTCCAACTCTGCTGCATTAATGCTTCCACATCTATTCTGAGAAAGAGGGGAAAGCTTGCTTCAGCCTCAGCTCTCAGAAACTCTAGAATTCAATGGAACAGTAGCTATGGATATGTGAGAACCTATTAAGTATGCCTTTTTATTGTGAGGCTTTGACACCTAGGGTTTTGCTGATACTGGGAGGTACCACCCCTCCCACATGGTAACAGATAGGTAGCCCACCAGAAAGTCTGTGTTTTGCATACAAACCCATCAACCAGAAGTCAGGGTCTCAAGACCTCCCTCAAAAGGCTCTTACTCACAGGTTGAACTATTCCCTTTTTCTGTAGTCACTGCAGGGCCAGCTATCAGCTAATTTGGATGACTAGAAGCCTCTATACTTTACACTGTCTGTAATTTTTCAAGCCCATCAGTCTCCAGTCTGCTTGGCTTACTTCACTTGTCAAGATCACTCCTCCCATGGAAACCACATTCCAGACTTGGTGTTTCCCTCTGTACCTCTGCCTTCTGACCAATCCTCATACTTTTCTTGTGGAGCCACATGGAAGTTTCGTAGGCTGTGTCTCTTGCTTTAAGGGATCCATGAATAGTAAATGTTTTCCTTCACTGGGGTATCTGAGGGTTTTCCTACTGAAACAACTTCTGGGTGCACTTTAAACTAGAGCACGTGTGATTCATTCAAAAATAGCTTTCCTCTAATCACTTTGAGTGTCCATAGTTGATTATAGTCAAATCAAAAACTGATGAAGAGTGACTTTGACCAGTCTTAGGAAGGAAGGGCCCAACATGTATTCTAAGCCTGATGTCCAAAACAGGAAATCACTGAGATATATTTTTGACCATCACAAGGTTGGCAATGTGCCTTTCCAAATGATGGTCCATTTCTCTGTCTGCTTGAATTTGGTGATCGAGATGTTCTCCAACTGGTCTGGGTGGAAGGATTATGCTGACTAATAAAATCATATTTAGCAAAAGAAAATAATCTGCCTTCCTTTGTGTTGTATGGAATGATGTTTGCTCTCCTGCTATATGTGCATTTCTCCGTCTACAAATATTTGCCCATATACCATCTCTTTTATTATGGTATTATTTATTGGGGGGTATAGAACTGTATACATGTGGAGGTGAAGACAACATGTGGTAACCTTCTTTCCTCCATGTGTGCCCTGTAGATGAGACTCAGGTCATCTAACTTGGTGACAAGCCTCTGAGCTACCTCACCTGTTCTGTGTCTTTTCTTTTTTTCTTCAAGAGCAGAAACCATCCTCAGGCCTCCCTCATTCTCTAGCATCTAGGATATATCACTCCTTCAATAGTATACATACAGGGGAAATGCTTGGAAGCTATTTTTAAAGCATTTTAGAAGTATCCATTTGCTCTGTAAGTGCAGAGTTCTGTATAGCTGTGGTGATTGCTAGCCCTCCTGTCTTTCCTTCAACACTACTTACAAGTCTACAGTATAAAACCCATGTTTCCAATATTGTCGGGAGGTCCGTGGGGGTAAAATGCATCTTTTCTGCTTTGTCAATACCATCTAGCTCACCTAACAAAAGGTTGTGAATTCATTTTGTGCCGTCTTGGGGAGGAAACAAAGGAAGATTCTAAAAATATATCCATTTGTGAATAGCCTGTTCGTGATTAAAACCAAACTTAGTATGCACACTGTGTCTCTTGTGGTGGGTATCAGCAGAGCACATTGAATACCTCCTGAATTCTCTATCCTTAAACACAATTTCAGTCTTTGGGAGTGGCTACTTTGCCATTATGCATATCTTCTACGTTATATTTTTAAATTGACTGAGAGAATACATGGACGAGTAAATGACATAGTACTAGGATTTGAATGTGGTGCTTGAACAAAAGCTATCATATTCACAAAATGCAGCAGAGCGTGGATCTCCTTATCTGGCTGTGCAAACTCATGAGGTTGATAAGAACGGAATGAGGCTTTTTTTTTTTTTTTTTTTTTTCATGAGTGACTCTTTAGGGATTGTTCTAGCAGCCCTAGTAGGGGCTGGCACTTGGAAAGCAGAGCTTTGGAATTGAATAAAACTGTCTTTCCAGAGGCCCTACCCATACTCCTCCTCTCAATAATGTTTTTCTTTTTTTTCTTCATGTCTGACTTTTACCTTATTTATTAAATGGGCAGGAAAATGAGGCACATTCAAGCATTGAGCCTTTTAACTTCTTAATACATTTGTGTATGTGTGTGTGTGTGTGTGTGTGTATGTGTGTACTTGTGGTCTTGGGGATTGAACTCAAGTCACCTCTGAGTCATCTTACTGTCCCCAAGCATTAGATTCTTTAATAATCTGAACCAGCTAGTAGCTGAGAATCAGCTTGTTCTGGAACACTTCCTCTAATGAGGTGGCATATTATAATTGAAAACTTAATTCAGCTTTGAAATGTTTACTTTTTCTCCAAAATAAAAGTAATTTTAACAGTATGGAAAGTCTCAAAACTTTTGGTTAGAAAAGAGAAGAAAATCAAATAATTTATACAGTATGATTCCAGGTATATATTTTAAGATTTATTTAGTTTATATAAATATTTTGCCTGCACGCGCACGCGCGCGCGCGCGCGCGTGTGTGTGTGTGTGTGTGTGTGTGTGTACATCACCAGCACATGTTTCTGATGTCCACAGAGGTCAGAAGAAGGAATTAGATACTTTGGATCTGGAATAACACATGATTGTGAGCTGCCATGTGGGTGCTTGGAACTGAACCTGGGTCTTCTGCAAGAGCAGCAAGTTCTCTTAACCTGAGTCATCATTGCAGCCCCAACTGTATTTCAAAATAAAAAATTGCCTAATAGAGAGAAAACGAGTATAAACGGCTTATAATGATGAATCTCACACTTTCTTCTTTATACTATTTCCTTAGTGCCTCAGCAAATTATGTAGTCAATGAGCACACACTACTTTTTTTCCAGCCCTACTTGTCTCAGTTCTTATAGAGAGCATTCTCTGCATGTCTAAGCAGGACATTCTGTGACTTTTCCTCCTTTCTATATCCCCATCACCCACCATGGCCCTATTTGACTGGGTATATTCATTCAGATGGACGTTTTCTGCATCCATGTAATTGATTGCTTCTTAAACCACAAAATAAGGCACGTAGATCCCCACTTAACTGCTCAGTCAATATGTTTTTATTTATGCCTTCCTTGTTTGTGTTATTCTTGATAATTTTGTAATGTCTGCAGCTTTGTTTACAACCTCTCGCCTTTCAAATAGATTCTTAGAGGTACTCTGAATGTTGTCTTCTAAAGATGCTCCAGTATCGTAGCTGCCTGCAACAGACATGCAATTGATCTCTGCTGCTGAATCTCCTCTCTTCCTTCTTGACTCATTGCTTCAGTCACATCCAAGTGCCATGTGCATACCATCCCACAGACTCTCCAGTGAGCCTCTGTTTAATGACTACGTTTTTCTCCAAAAAGCCCCCTTTAACCAGCCGCCTGCACCTGACATGTTCTTTAATTTCTGATGTACACTGCTCCACTAATTCCATAGCCTTCTCCATAGAGGAACCACCTATATCTCCTACTTACTGCATACTCTTCTTTAGTTAGAATCATGACACTTTGACTCATATAGCAACACTTATATGTTTCTTCCCAGGGTTTGATAATGCCAAGAGCACTCTGTGCTGAGGAGTAGGTCTTCCTCTGTCTTCTCAGGAAATTCATTGAGCATGACATTGAAGAACAGAAGGTACAGAGATGTGTCTGTGACATTGAGAAGAGTATCTATCTATCTATCTATCTATCTATCTATCTATCTATCTATCTATCTATCTACCTACCTACCTACCTACCTACCTACCTACCTATCCATCTATCTGGGTAAGGTTACCCTAAACTAAATGTCCAGATGGTACAGGCCCAGTCACTGTTTGTGACATCTATAAGGCAGCATTTCCCCACCATATTGATATAAAATGCTGAAATGCAAGTGTTAACAGGATGTTGTGGCTTTGTTTCTTCACAGTCAAGTAATACTGGCCAAGCTGCTTTCTCTCTCTGAACTCTTTCATTTTCCCAATATATAAAGTCTGAGAAACAATAATTTATGTTGATTATTATTCTGTGTGTTAGCTACACATGTAGTATTTAAACTGACAAAAATATTGATTATAGAAACCCACCACATACACACCCTTTCTTTTTCATTAGAACTCAGACATTCCTTTTTCTGCACCTAGAGAATAAGTTTACCCTGTTCTAAAGAGGCAAGTCAACTTCTTTCTTCATTCAGAGTATCATAGTTCCAGTTTAAAAAAAAAAAAAATCTGTTGGAGTGTAGGCTCCTTCCGTTTTGTCTCAGGTCTTATGTCTGCCCAGCCCCTTTCCCAGTCTACCTTCATTTTTTTATATCAGGTGATTCTGAGAATCCAGCAATCCTATTAGGATGGATGAAACTTAGAATCCATGCTGAGGTCAGCTAAAATGTGAAAGAAAAACAGGGATTATGGGGTTTTGTTTGGGAATGGAATCAGCAGCAGTCCTCCAGGCAGGGAGGCAGAACCACAATGTGCTTAAGTCTAAACTCTATGTTCTTTTGCTGTAGTAAATTTTTTTAGGCTGCTCATTTTGTCACTTTCCACTATTACTGATATATACTTGTCATGGTTTCCAGAGGGAAAGATAGCTTCATAGATTTTGGGTACAATATTACATAGGAGGAAAGTCAATGTACTCGGGAACCAAATACGAGCTTTGTTACTTATTGGTGAGGTCTTCTTAGATAAATTTACTCAACTACTTTATGCTTCAAGTTCCTAATCTGCAAAATGGGGGTGATAATAGTAGGGCCTCTACCGTATAATGTGAGAGATAGAATTTGTTACAAAATTGAAGTAATGCCTGGAGCATATTAAGAGTTTTGTGCTAATTATTTCGTGAGCTCACATGTCTAGAGAGGCAAGGCAATAAAACAATGAATATGTCTTTTTATGCCTTTTGAAATTTAGCATCAAGTGTGGCTACCTTCCCCTAGAATTAAGTCAGACTGTCACAAGTATGTGTCTTGAAGTCTGTCTTTCACTTAATTACATGTCTTGTTGATTCCCCTCAATTGATTTCTCGAGTCTTATTCCGGTACCTCTTGCCCTTGGCTCACAGCTTCTTCCAGTCAAATACAAGCTAATTAAAACAAGGTATTCTTGTACCTCTTCTTTCCTCTCAACCTAGATAATTCTGTGAGGAACAAGGAGAATTGATGAAAATTGCAACTGACGAGGTGTATCAAGAGGATGTGCATTGACTCCTACTAACCATGCCCACAAATGCAGGTAATTACTATTCACAGCCCCCACACACAGGTAGCCAAATGTTGCAGGTAAGCTAGTTTGAGATGGAGATTTCCTTTTGAAGCAATTTGCTGTCCTGTCCCTCTATATTGTTCACCTTAGATCTTGATGGCATAACTTAGTTTGTGTTGTTTAACAAAATACCCAAGGCTGGGTCATTTCTAAAGAACCAACTTTTATTTTCTTAGCTTTGTGGAAGCTTCTATGTCTAACACCAAAGATCTTTTTGTTTGAGTTTTCTGATGAGGGCTGGTGTCCATGTTCAAGATCGGACCTACCTCCTTCAGAGATGAGGAATGATTCTGCTTGATAGAAGGTTGAAAAGGGAGAGTGCTAGATGCTACATGAAGTCTCTTACATAAGGCCTTTATCACATACTGGAAAGAATAAGCTAGTCAACTCTCATAGGCTTCATCTCTACCATACTAGCCATTATGTGTCAAGCACTCAAGTTTTGTAGGGATTGCATTCAAACACATTCTGAAGAAGAAGGAGAAAGAGGAGGATTATTAGGAGGAAGAGGAAGGAGGAGAGGAGGAGGAGGAGGAAGAAGAGGAAGAAGAAGAAGAAGAAGAAGAAGAAGAAGAAGAAGAAGAAGAAGAAGAAGAAGAAGCATGGATTCTGGGAACAAAGGTGGGTGCAGTGAAGAAACAGAAGTCTTTTATAGGCTTGTACAACCCACTAAGTGATAATTGGGAATGATGCCAGTATTGACAAGTAGTTAATACTAGCTTGGGTGTGAGACAGAAACCTGTGAGTGATTACACAAGAGGAGAGCCAGAGGGTGTGTTGGTAACCTTACCCAGGGGAGAACAGAGGTTGGTGAGGATGTTGATGTAGATCATTCTGTTTCTTTGGTCTTCTTCCTGAATTTCAATATAATAAAAGTTGCCTCAAGACACACATATTTAGACTTGCTAATAAAGAGGTAAAACAATTTCTCCAAACACAGATATCAGAGTTTTAAAACATAGATTTGATTTATTGCTTTGCCCATTTAGTTAATCTTTGCTCTTATGGACTCCAAGCAGAAATACACATGATAGATAGAATATTCTGGAGTATAATACCACGCCTGACTATTGTCATGCCTTCTGTAGGGATTATTGCATATGCAAACCACAATACACATTTATGGTATCTCTTAGCACATTGGAAAGAGTTGATGAAAACTTGAAGTATTCCTGGGTTAGACCAAAAATTACTATTTAGCTATTGGGTTACTCAGATATTAGACAAGTATACTATACAGAGTCTGACCTATAGAGCCCTAGTGAGATCCCTAAGTGTTCTGTATTACGTAATCTGTTGACACCCTTCTCAGATAGGAGCCAACAAGACAGCTGGCATTAGGCTCCTCTGACTGTAGCCAGGGGTTAGCATTAGTCCATAGACTCTGAACATGACTAGCTCCCGAATGTCTATGTTAAGTATAAGGGACATGGTCCCATTTTCATGCTCCCAAGAATGTTAAGTTTATTTGCCATTATGGTTAGAAATTACGCCTGAATTTGAAAAAGAAGATAAAGAAAAAAAAAGTCTCAGTCTCTGCTCAGTTTCAAACGTTCCTTGTTGCTTTGTTCACCCTTAGCCCAACCATTTACCCTAGATTTCTTTGTGTGTATGACTGTTCACTTGCGTGCCTCTGTGTGTGTGTGTGTGTGTGTGTGTGTGTGTGTGTGTGTGTGTATGTGTGACCGTGCATGCATGTATATTTACACGGATGTGTGGGTGTGCACACACATGTCCAAGATTGTATGTGCAGAGGCCAGAAGACATAAAGCAATCCCTTCTACTTCTCTTTATTGCCCTTAGATGAGGTGTCTTACTGAACCTGAAGCTCAATGCTATAAATGGCTAGGCTAACTGGCCAATGCACTACTGAGGTCTATCTGCTCCCTCCTCCAGTTCACACACACACAACCATGCTTGGCTTTGATTACATTGTTGGGGATTCAACCTGGGGTTCTTTTGCTTGCATAGAATGTGCTCTTACCCATGGAGCCACTTTCCTGGTCCTTCAGTCTCTTTTGAGAGGCTCTTTTCCTTTATTTCATCTGGACTCACAATTACTGTCTTAGATCAATAGTTTTTTACTATATTGAATGGAATCTTCTGTCCAAGATCTGACTCTGCCACTAATATGTATGACAAATGATTTACTAGCTCAGGTTAACTCATTTTATTTATAAAATGGAGTGGTTAAAAATCCAGACATTAACAACATAAAAAGGCAGTGAAAAACCATAAGACAATGCAAACTAGAGACACAGTTGGCACCAGGAGGGTTAATTTAGCCATGAGTCGAAGAAGAACAATTTGCTCATCCATTTTCCCATCACTCCTAGATACAGTTCGGACATCTGTTAAGTCGTGAAGAAATATATCATTTTCAAATGTCTAAATCCATATGCAGTTGATTTCAAAGCTTAATTTTGTTTGAATGAGGAATCAATACATTGCAACTGCACTAGCATTACAGTGCTGAAAAGTCTGTGTGTGTTTCTTAAGTTTTTATAATATATTTCAATTTTCCCATTATTTTCTCATTATTATCCCATTTTTGAAAGGATTCTTTGAGCATTACAAAGTGGCGTAAATCCCAAGTGAATGGCAGTGTCTGTTTGTTTCGATTTCAGGCTGCACTCGTTACACTGTTCTGGAGCTTCTCTGCGTTCCAAGCTGTCTTTGTAACAGAGGCAACAAATAATCCCCCCCCCCCCCAAAACATCCATTTTTATTATTTTCCTCTGTGGATAATAAGCTTTCCTTTTTCTGGCTTGTGTTTTTATGAGTAGCAGCCACATCTCTTTCTAGTTTGGCTCCAAACATTCATCCCATACTTGTCTCTCTTTAGAATTGTACTCCCCTTTCCAGCTAGGCTGAGCACCTTACCATCCCCTCCCCCGCCCAGAAATGGCTCATTTTAATAGCAATCGATCATTCTCTTGCTCACAATGCTTTCATCCCCCTCTTGCTAAAGCAAGTAGGACCCATAGTGCAAGATCTGCATCTGGATCCTTAGGGCTTTTCTACCTTCGATGAGCACTAACCATGATAATCTTTGACTCTTGAAGTTTCTTGTTTTCTGGGAACATGCTACCTTTCAGGTGGTGTTGTCATAAAAATGCCATGACAACAAAGGCCATTGTGTCAATGAGGGGCACAGGAAATATAACCAGATGTTGAATAGATGATGGCAGTGCACGCATAGGGAGACAATAACTGCCATGATTTCCTGTTAGCCTGTTGTGGAAAACAGTCCAGGGTAAGTTATAAATTTAAGAGATGTGTTGTGTCTTCCATGTCATGTCATAATTGACTGATGTTCATTCTAGGAGTAAATTGTGGTTTCTGCTCCAACACATGAATGATGAGGTAAGACTTCAGTGTGGATGTTTTGTTCAGCTTGACCTTCTTATGTCCACCAATGCCAGTGTTGACACAAGGCAGCTAGGTCTGTCCTTTCTGTTTGTCATGCATATGAATACTGTTTTTCTAAATTAAATAATCCACATCTTATTTGATGGGTTATTTGTCCTGATTCTATCTTGGCATTGAGGGAAATGATTCAGGCTATGACTCTAGGCATATCCATGTGACCTAGCTTGGGCATTGGTGGATTCTAGCTCATCTTCAACACTGGCCCCAGGATATTCCATGCCAGGAAACAGATCTGAACATTATGGAGTGACTTTCCTCCTTTGTATTACCTGACATTTGACAAGAATACCAGTTGGTAGATGTAACATTTCTTAGTGTTATTTATGCCTGTGCATAGATGCTTTGGGTAATTGACTCACATGGTTGTAGGGTAGGACCACTTGGAAATAAGAAGAGACAGTGGCAGGCAGAAAACTCTGGCATGAGCTGGTTCTTATAGTTGAGGAGCAGAGATCATCACCTCTATAGGCACCCTTCATTTTTTTTCGTGTAAGACACTTCATCTGATTAGATGAGGCCTATCATATTATTGATGATAATTTGCTTGACGTTAACTGACTGTTGATGTGAATCACATCTTCATTGGTATTTCTCCAAATGTCTTTGGAGGGCATACAATACAACGGGGTCTTAAGATTCTTCTTTTCAGTGAGGATCTAAGCTTCACTTGGGATTTAAAGCAAGTGCAGAATCCTCTTGGTCCAATTTTAAAGTCTTTTGTCAGAGAGAAAGAAGAAATAAATTCTCCCATTGGGTTTCATAGTGCACATCTGTAATCTTGGCTCTCAGGTGAAGAGGCTTTGGGATCATTAGTTTGAGGCCAATTGAGCTACCTAATGAGTTCCAGACCACCCTGGGTTCTATGGCAAGGAAACAGAGAAGAATAACAACAGTGACAAACTAGCATTGGTGAGCTGGCTCAGTGGGTTACAGGCTTGCTGTGCAAACATGGGGACCTGAGTTTATAGCCACAGCACCTGTGTAAAGCCTGGATGTGTCAGAGAGGAGGATTTCTTTTTTTTTTCTTTCTTTTATTAAGAGATTTTTCTCTTCATTTTACATACCTACCACAGATTCCCCTGTCCTCCCTCCTCCCATCCCCCCAGCCTTTCCCCCAACCCACCTCCCATTCCCACCTCCTCCAAGGCAAGGTCTCCCATGGGGGAGTCAACAGAGCCTGGTACATTTAGTTGAGACAGGTACAAGCCCCTCCTCCTTGCACCAAGGCTATGTAAAGTGTCTCACCATAGACACTAGGCTCCCAAAAGCCAGCTCATGTACTAGTGATGGGTCCTATTCCCACTTCCTGGGCCCCCCCCTAAACAGTTCAAGCTAAACAACTGTCTCACTTATCCAGAGGGCCTGGTCCAGTTCCATGGGGGCTCCTCAGCTTTTGGTTCAACTAGTTCGGCTAGTTGTCTCTGTACTTTTTCCAATCATGGTCTTGATATCTCTTGCTCATAGAGTCCCTCAAGCCTTCTGGTGGGAGAGATTAACTTGCCTTCACCTTTATATAGCTGGACAAGAACTGTGTTTAGAATGACTCCTGGTCTCCAAAGGCTGATGACCACTGTGGATCTGGTTCACCCATTTGGACAAGGCATATGGAGAAGAAGTGTCAGAATTCTCAGAAGATGGAGACACCAAGCACTGGTTCCTGTGAGTACTGATGCAGAACATAGGGCTCTATTGACTCATCAGCTCCATACACCAGTATGGCACAGATTGGACTTAGAAACATTTCAAGGACAGATCTCCAGACGCAAAGCTCTGCTTAGGTTAGGGACTCTGTTTGCCCAAGCAAAGGAGAAACCATCCAATGCTGTTTAGAGTTGATATTTTTATTGCTATGTACTATTGAAGCCTCCTGGCTTTTTTCCCATCCATGTTATTGTGTGTATTGTTCTTGTCCTTGGTCAGCTCATGTTTAGGCAGCCATGGTGCTAACTGCCACTCTACAAAACTAGCATAACCTGTAACTACATTCTAAATATTTGTGCTTATACCCACAGATAAATATAGTGAACTGTAAAATTTTAAAAACCATTTTTTCCTCAATGTCCATTATCTGTCAACACGCACACACTTAGCCATACATACACATACAAATCACACATACTCAGATTCGCTCACACACATTCACATAGACATGCTTTCACACACAACATAAATTACATTGTTTTTAGTCAGAGATGAATGAAGATATTTATGATACTTCTCCTATAGTCTCTGCTCACAGTAATTGATACAACATCAGCGAGCTTTTACTGGTAAAATTGATTCCAATCAAACCAGAAAAACTCAGCTTCAAGAGCTGAAAATGAGCTAAAGTATGGTAAGCAAAGAATAATAATATGTGGCAATGTCTTCAAATTATTCTTATTGTAAGCTTTATATAATTTGAAGTTGCAGAAATGTGTTTAACAAGGGCAGATTTTTTTTAAAGTGATGTCTTCATTAATGATGGGAAAGCAGGAGAGAAAAGTACAATAATACCATGCTCAGTGAGGGTAAATTAGAAGGCGCTGAAACATTTGAGAAGAAATATAAATGATACAAATACAGCTATAGAAGTTATAAATATGGATGGGAGGAAGAACAAAGATGTTTCAGAAATCTAAAAGCAATTGTCTCTATTGGAAAATGCAATTGAAACTAAATAGTCTATCAGCCAGGATTCCGGCCACGTGACACTCTCCCTAGCTCAGTGCCTGTTTGCCATATCCTGGTGTTATATGAAGGTCCAAGGGCATTGTGGGAAGCACTGACTTTGGCAGCAGACAATTAATAAAACCATATCTTTTATTTTTTTCTATTTTCATAATGTGGCCATATGCCCATCTTTATGAAATACATCTTTGTCACTGAGTTCTTGTTTTAAGATGGGCCCATTGCACAATGTCTGGGGCTCAAAGTCATAGGATCCCTTAGCAGTCTATGCAAATGGTGTCTCCTGGAGATGTGCTGGGAACACCCTGCACAAGTTCCCACCAATGCCTAGATTTTAAATAAAATGGACACTTTTATTCCACAGTGCTCCCTGGTGCCCAGTGATATTTGCATGATCCTACAATATTTAGAATGTAAAAAGTGTCCATTGGGTAATGTCAAACAATCATTTACTCTGAAGGACATAAATATTCAAATACTTGCCATTAGGCAGCCATAATCAGCATAAGTCAGTGATTTACTGACTACGTTTCTGGAAGAATTGAACAGAGTGGGTATCTCCTCTGTTACTCTGTGGATTTTATTGGCTTGTAGATATTTTTTAAGAAGTGATTGCTGACTATATATTTAATTAGGTTTTATACCCTTGCTGGATTCAAATCAATTTCTAAGATAAAATATAACCACTGATTCCAAAGCTTGGAGAGAGAGTGCTCATTAGAAATTACATCAGACGTGGGTTTCCCTACCAGTTGGAAACAATAGTGTAGTATCTCTTTGTAAGGGCTCTGTGACTTTAAGTTTGACAAATGCCCTTTTAATGTAAATATTGATTGTAAATTTTCTTCTCTAGAAATAACATTGTTACTGGTTTGTGTTATTATTATTTTGAGAGTTTTAGAGATAGGATTTCTCTGGATAGTTCTGGCTGTCCTGAAACTTACCCTGGAGACTAAACTCTTGACCTCGAACTCAGAGATCTGCCTGACTTTACTGAGATAAAAGACATGTGCCACCACTACCTGGCCAGATTGTATTATTTTTAAGATAAATATTTAATTACTATTTTATATAAATTTCTGTTCTTACATATATCAATAAAAATTGCTTATTTGGAGCTGAAGAGCTGGTTAAGTAGTTAAAAACACTTGCTGTTCTTGCATAGGATCCAGGCTCAGATCCTAAGACCACATGGTGACTTGTAATTGTCCATAACTCCAGTTAGAAGGGATTTGATGCCTTCTTCAGGCCTCTGCAGACAGAGACTTGCACACAAGTACACATCCACAAAGGCAGGCAAAACACTCACACACAAAAAAATATATTTGGTTAGTTAAGCAGACTTATTTTTCTCTATATTAGATTTCTCCTTTTGGGTAGAAAGTTATGTGGTTAGTTGATGTGAATTAGATTATAACATCCCTGTAACTTGGAAGGAAGCCTTCTGTGGAATTTAACTAATGAAAACTCTGATTTTGTAAAGACTGAATGGATCATGTTATTGCTATTATAAGAAGTTGTGTGGGCCAAGAAACACAAGCTTGTATTACAGTAAGAACATTTATCAAGGCCTAGGATTATCTACATCCCCCTGCCCCCATTATCCAAAGGTGAAGGAGTCTTTATGGATGTCCAGTGTCATGGCTAGGTGTGTGCAGCCTCCTGGTGGAGATGGATCCATTTTCATTCATAGCCTGATTCCATTGTTGTCAAAATTAAGCTGATTTGCTTCTCTTGCCAAATTCTGAACCTATCTTGATTTCTCATCATCTTGCACAGTCAGTGTGTTAGGGATTTTTCCCATGGGTGTGACAAAATACCTAAAAAAATCACTTCAAAAAAATGGAGGGTTCACTTGAGGTTACAGTTTAAGAAGAGATATAGTCCATAACGATGGGAGGACGTGGTGATAGGCATGCAAAGCAGCTGGTCACACTGTCCATGGTCAAGACTCAAGAAGTAATGAATGCTTGTGCTCAGCTTTATTTCTCAGATTTTCCATTTTTTATTAATTTACAATATCAACTAGTGCTATTTTGGGAATTCCCACTCTGTTTAGCCTCTCTGTTTAGCCTTTCTGTTAAGCACCTGATAGACATACCCAGAGGTGTGCCTCCTAGATTGTTCTGACTCCATCAAAATTAACAATAAAAATTGACCAGCAGAGGTAATTACATGGTTTAGGGCATTCCAATGTGCTTAGAAAATCTCTCTCTCATTCACTAACAAGGTGGTATCAGTATGCTATATATGTTTATTATAAATTTAGTTAACTGAGTCATTCCCTTAACTTGAGACACATCTAGGTCCCTTGATAAAATTAGTACCTTGAACCAAAGTTGGAAACTGAACCCTCTGACCTCAGAAATGTGAGATTCATTTGTGTGTCCTACAGCTCTCCATCATCCTACCTCAGGCCTTCCTCACTTGTGTAGTATTCAGTGTTCTATCTATTTAACTTTTCTGTGTCCCATAATTCTTACTACTAGGAAAAAAAAAAAACCTTTTTTTTTTTTTGGTCAAGGGGAAAAAAAAGACATCTTCCTACTGTGTCTGTTTGAGCTGGGATATTGTTTATTATTAAAAAGTAGGGTTTTTTCATTTTTAGCAAACTTCATTTCAACATGTTTGTATCTATGAGGTTATTTAACATCTGATCCCAAAATATTTCCATAGCTGTTTAATAAAAAAGGTCTTATGGCACGGACTACAACTCCAGCCTTCACAACACTCCTGTGTGATTCTCAATGACTTTAATTATTAGCTCTTTTCAGACCTGATGGATTGCATGTTCTCCAGGAGCGGCATATCGTATTGGAGAATTATCCTTCTCGTCTATTCACTATATTTGTAAAGCCAGGTTCAATACTGGTAAATCTCTTAATTCAACTCCTCTCTCTGTCATCTATATAGATACATAATATAAGTATAAACCTCTTTATTGAAAAAATTACATACACAAAGAAGAGAGCACCAATAACACATTTGCAATAGAAACATTCTTCAAAAAATGAGCAGAATGAGGTTACCACACTCATAATTTAAGAAAAAGTAGTAGCATTACCAGCAACCTGGAAGCGAGGCACATGTCCCTAAACAGCCACCTTCCTTTCCAAATCTTACCATCCCCTTAACTTACACCAATGTTGTTTTGAATCATTTCTGGTATTTACAGAATGGGCACCTTGCTGCCAACATTACATTTTAAAAAAAATTGTCCGTGTTGTGTATTGCAGATTTTTATTCATGTTGGCCATTTTCCAATTTCACAAATCTGCTGCAATTTATTTACTGTAGAGGGAAGTGTGAGAGATTAGGAAGAGTGTTCCTATATACTTGCACACTTTCAAACCCCATTATAGAGTCTTCTTTCAGGCATGGATTGTTACGTTGTAAAGGAGGTATATGTCAAGCTTTAGTAAATACTACAATAATATTGCTCTAAAGTATTTGCAAATTTAGGATTCTAGCAGCATTGAACTAGAAGTTTAGTTGTTTTATGTCCTTGGTAACTTGGTATTTGTCAGTTTTTGAGCAATAGTCATTATGATTTGATCACAGTGTCATTTAACTCTGAAATGTGTAGCTTAATCAGGTTTGATATGTGTATATGTTTATAAACACCCTACTTCAGAGAAAACCACAATCTATTACTCAATACATTTTCTTGTATTTATTTTCTGTGATATCTTATATCAGCTTAGAGTATTTTTATCCTTCTAGTTTGTATCTGTTTTGCTTCATCAAGACCTTGATAGATACATATATTATTTGAAGAGTATGTTTACATGGACCAATATTATTATTTATCCACTTTTGATATACTGCTTTATCTATTCCAGGATTTGGATATACAATGCTTGATTCAGCTACTGATTTTAGTTAGTATCTCCTGGTATTTTAATATGTATTTCCTTGATGACAAATAGCATTTAGCACTTTATGGTGCTCATTGCTCTTTATATAATGCACTTGGCAAAGTGTAAGGTCTAATGTTCTCCCTAGTTTGTTAAGTTGTCTTTTTGTTGATTTGCAATAGGTCTTTGCTTTTGTTTTCTCCTATTTGGGGTTTCTAGTTGCTTTGAATTTTCATAACCTTTAAGATTTTCTTGTCATTTCTATTAAAATAAAAAAAAATCCTATTGGCCTAACACAGGCTCTATTGACAAAATTGAAAATGATTAGCTTCTTGTCACATCTGAGCCTTCCAAATCACAAACATGTGAAATATTTCTGCTTATGTTTACGTTCTTTCATTGGAAGCTACAAGCATTCCCAGCTTCAAATTCCCTTGTTTCAATATATATCCAAAGACTAATATATGTACACACACACACATATATATAGATATATAGCTTTGCCATCTTATCAATTTATCTGCTCTTATTTATTATCTCATCCCTTCTGTGTTTTTGCATATAATTTGCTGCTGTTTACCAACTTTATAAGATGGATTATACTGTATCAACTATTTTTTGCTATTGTTGTTCTTCTTTGAAAAGTTACTAACGTTGAATTCACAAGGCAATGGGTTTCACTGTGATATTTTCACACAATACGTTGATATATGTTATAATACCTGTTCTTACTCCTCCACACCCTCCTCACTCCCTTGACCTGCTCTTTCATTTCCTTCTCCTACTCCAACCATGTCTTCTGCTTTACCGTTACATATATTTACAGACATTCAATTATCATCTCTTGTTCTTCTTTCTCCCATTTCAAATGTCTTTCTCACTTATCTTAGTACACCCCCCCCCATGTATGTGAGTGTGTATGCATTTACATGTTTGTGTATACATACATAAATTTAAATCAACATTCTGCTACATGGGAAATAAAACATGAAACATTTGTCTAACCAATATCACAGGTATAAAATCTCTTTAAGGCAAACATTCAGTTATATCTCTTTATTCCAAACCACAATCACTCACCCTGATCCCTTTGATTCCTGGGCAGAATGGAGCTATTTTAAATATGTAAATAAATGCAAAATTACCTACAGGCCTATCAGCTTCCTAATTTTTGATATGCCATCCTATTTTATTTTGTACAAAATACCTTCTAATTTCTGTTTTGACCTAGGCATTATTTTGAGTTGTCTTACTTAATTTAAAAACATTTGGAAATGTCTGCTTATTTTTTTCATTATTGATTTCTACCTTAATCACATCACATGAAAGGATATTATGGCTTTTTATTACAGCCCTTTGAAATTTGTTGAAACTCTTTTGTATTCCAATGACAATACTAATTTTGACAAATATTGAAAGCATACTGACTAGAATGGGTGCTATGTTCTGGTGGGTGGCTTTGCCACTGTCCTGATGACTTGCTTGTATTGATCAGGCTTCATTTGGGACTAATGCTCAGTTATCCCAGACCTCACTTTTTTCTGCTAGTTCGATCAACTTCTATGAGATGTGAATTAAAAATTTTTTCCATGTCTGTGTTCTTCTGCCTTTCTCCTTTCCATTCTGCCAGGTTTATTTTTTGTTGTCTAAATTAAATATGCAGGTCTTAGAATGCTCATATTTTTTTTGATGACTGGGTAATAAACTTAACCTAAGCATTCTTCTGTTTTTTAAATCTCTCATTTTCTGAAAGTCTGTCATGGCAGATATTAAAACAGCTTAATCAGTTTTCTTTTTTTTTATCTTTTTTGACTTTGATTTTTTTGGCTTTTTATTCTTTAATTTGTATCTTTTGTAAACAATATTTAGTTGAGTTTGATTTATTAATTCATCCCAATGACCTTAGTAATTTTAATTGTGCATTTAAGTTAATTACATTTCCTGTGATGATTCAACACATTTTCCACACATGACTTGATTTCTGTTGTTATCACATTTCATACTTCTTTTTGACTTCCAAACTTTTTGTATTAATCATACTAAGTTATATATATATATACAATTTACATATTACAGGTGGATTCACACACAATGTCATTGGATATAACTTTTTAAAAAAATATATCCAGAATATATAAAGAACTCAAGAAATTAGACATCAAAATGCCCAACAGTCCAATTAAGAAATGGGCTATAGAACTAAACAGAGAATTCTCCATAGAAGAAGTTCAAATGGCTGAAAGACATTTAAGGAATTGCTCAACATCCCTAATTATCCAGGAAATGCAAATCAAAATGACTCTGAGATACCACCTTACACCTGTCAGAATGGCTAAGATCAAAAGCACAGAAGACAGCTTATGCTGGAGAGAATGTGGAGCAAGGGGAACTCTCCAACTTTCCTCTACTGCTGGTGGGAATGCAAGCTTGTACAGTCACTTTGGAAATCAATATGGTGCTTCCTTAGAAAATTGGGAATCCATCTCCCCCATGACCCAGCTATAGCACTCTTGGGCATATACCCAAGGAATGCTCAATCATACCACAAGGGCATTTGCTCAACTATGTTCATATCAGCATTGTTTGTAATAGCCAGAAGCTGGAAACAACATAGATGCCCTTTAACTGAAGAATGGATAAAGAAAATATGGTACATATACATAATGGAGTACTACTCAGCAGAGAAAAAACAATGACATCATGAGGTTTGCAGGCAAATGGATGGATTTAGAAAAAATCATCCTGAGTGAGGTAACCCAGACTCAGAAGGACAAACATGGTATGTACTCACTCATAGGAGGATACTAGATGTAAAACAAAGATGACTAGACTGCTACACAACTCCAGGGAGACTACCTAGAAAAGGGGACCCTAGGAAAGACCCAAGGATCACCCAATGACAGAGAAATGGATGAGATCTACATGAACAACCTGGACGACAGTGGGAATAATGAAGGGCAATATTTGAGGGAAAGAAAGCTTAGGGGAGCAGGAGATCCCAGCTGGATCAAGAACATAAAGGGAGAACGAGGAATAGCATACCACGATAAATGAAGACCACATGAGAACAGGAATAGGCAGAGTGCTGGAGAGGTCCCCAAAATATCCTCTGTAGACTGCTGGCAATGGTCTAGAGAAAGCCTGATCTGACCTAGTCTGGTGATCAGATGGCTAAACACCCTAACTGTCGTGCTGGAACTTTTGTCCAATAACTGATGGAAGTGAATGCAGAGATCCTCAGCCAGGCCCCAAGTGGAGCTCCAGGTGTCCAACTGTGGAGAAAGAGGAGGGTCTGCAAGAGCGTGAATTGTTGAATCCAAGATTGCAAAAAGCACAGGGACAAATAGCCAATCGAATGGAAGCACATGAATTATGAACCAAAGGCTGTGGAGCCCCCAGCTGGATCAGGCCCTCTGGATAAGTGAGACAATTGAATAGCTTGATCTGCTTGGGAGGCACCCAGTCTGTGGGACCAGGATCTGCCCTTAGTGCACGAGCTGGATGTTTGAAACCTTGGGCTTACACAGGGACACTTTGCTCAGTCTGGAAGAAGGTGACAGGACCTGCCTGTACTGAATCCACCAGGTTTAAATGAATCCCCGGGGGTGCCTTGATCCTGGAGGACATGGGAATGGAGGGGAGGGGCTGGGGGTAAGGTGAGGGTGAGGGCGGGAGTGGGGAGGACAGGGGAACCCATGGCTGATGTATAAAATTTAAAACACGTAATAATAATAAAAAAAGAAAAGCAAAAGAAAAAAAGAAAAAATAATAATAATAAAAAATATATTTCTAGTATGTCCTGTTAGAAAGTAGTAAGCCTTCTTGACTTACAAGGATACAATGTGATAGTACATTTACTGCTTCTGAGACATAACAAATGTTTTTTTCCCCATGAAATAAACAAATAGAATAAAATCACAGCCTCACAATGAGCTCCTTTACTTTTTGTTCTGAAGAGTTTTCAGTGCCCATACTGCATTTTGTATTGTAGTGGTGGTATGAAATGCACTAGTTGTTATGTGTTTTCTTCATGACATTTTCTGTGACATCAAGGATGCAAAGATGAACAAAGTTAGACGTGTTCTTTTGCTTTTTCCTCACATCAGACTTTTGTGATAAAAATAGACACATAATTCTATTGTATCATATCAATTCTAGAATAGTACTGAATTATTCCTAAAATGTTTATGGATTTATATTTAATGATATATACTATAAACCAAGCTCTTTCATGGACATTTTATATACAACAGTCAATTTGATAACTAAATAGAGTTGCTTTTTCCTTATGCAATAAGGGCATAATGCACAAATATTAGAGAAGTATGTTGGCAGACCAAAGGTGTTTTGCTAACAAATAGCATAGAGCAAGAGACAATTTTAGAAAGGCAAGTGAACTAACTAAATTGTTCCATCTAGTTAATTGGGAAGGCATCATGAAGGAAGGGGCAGCAGAAGATGGCATACATGATGAATTTAGTATCCAACATCCATAGCCTGTGAAATGTCATTGTACTTGTGTGCGTTTGTCTGCATATATGCATGTGTGTTACGTGTATATGAGGGCACAGGCATGATTAGAAAAGATAAAGGCTCTGACATATGTAGAGCATGAATTTTCCAAAGCAATTTGTAGGAAATGATGATGATTTTTGCAGAAAAACTTTGAACCTCATTCAGTCTGGGCAGCATTTAGTAATCAGTTTACCCTCCTGCCTTCTATATGAATAATCAATATTTGCAGAAGGGTAAAGGATAAGTATTTGTTTGACAGTGTTATAAGAACTTGGTGTCTTTTAATTCATTTTCACCTCAGGAAAACCATGTGAAGTATATATTAGAAAAAAATGTAACACAGCAGTTGGGTTGCTTTCTTAGAATATTGTCACCAGTGTGTAGAGGCATTGGGATTGGGGTCAGTAATTCTACGGACAGGAAAAGCATGTGCTGATCCTCTGTCCTTCTCCTCACAGCCTGGAATTATGGGGCATTCTATAATGTACACTCTTACACTCCAGACAGAATGTGAGGGCCTCAGAAACAGACATTTTTTCCTTATAGGATACTGTCATTCTTTCCATTCCATGGATACTAGAAAATTAGACTATTTTTGTAGTTGGTATATATGTATTAAAAACAGTGATGTAAGTCAAAGAAATCAGACCTGGCACGTACGTGTGTGTGTGTGTGTGTGTGTGTGTGTGTGTGTGTGTGTGTGCGCACGCGCGCACAGAGAGAACCAAAACCAATCTTAAGCATAGGTATCATTTTTTTTTACATTTTAAAATTTAATATATCTTAATCCAAATACTGTTATATCATTTACTCCTCATCTTTTCTCCTCTAACCCCTCCCATGTCTCCTTTCTCCAACCATCCAATGGTGGCCCCATTATGTTTCTCTCAAATTAATGGCCTCTTTTGCTGTGATTATTAATGTTACATACACAAAAACATATTTATCTCTCTCTATATATATATGTGTGTGTGTGTGTGTGTGTGTGTGTCTATATGTAAGTACACACACATACACACACACACACACAGAGAGAGAGAGAGAGAGAGAGAGAGAGAGAGAGAGAGAGAGAGAGAGAGGCTAATTCTCCCTTTCTCCTCAATCATTCGTTGCCTATGGTTCTTTGTTTATGGGTGGGATTCTATGATATTTCCTCACTTCCATGTTAGTATGAGTATTGAAATTATTACTGTTAAGGGCATGTTTAGGCAGAATTTCTAGGAGATATAGTTTTACAGCAGACTTCCTGGTCCTCTTGCTTGTAGAATCTTTTTGCCCCTTCTTCCATGATCTCTAAGCCTTCAGTGCAGGAGTTGTGTTAAAGATATATCCATTGCATCTGCACTCTTATTGACCCAGTGGTCTCTGACTTGCTTCTAGCTTTGGTTTTCTGTAATGGTCTCTATTTGCTATATAGACAAACCTCTTTGATAAAGGATGAAAGTTATACTTATCTATGGGTATAAGGTTACGTTTTAGAATCAGATTGAAGAATCCTCAAAAAGCTAAAAATTAATCTATCCTATGACCCAAAACTTCTTAGCATATGCCAAAAGGACTTGACATCCTCTTCCATAGAAACCTCCTCTTTCATGTTGATTGTCACCCTATTCAAAACAAAATGATAATGGAAACCACCTAAATGTCCTTCAACTAATGAATGGATAATGAAAATGTGGTAGTAACTATATACTGTGGAATTCAGCTGCAAGAAATATGAAATCATGAAATCTGTGAGTAAATAAGTAGAACTTAAAAAGGTTATATTGGGTGAGGAAATCAAGACCAGGAAAGACAAAGGACACATGTCTGCTCTCGGCTCTGCTTCCTAGCTCCTGGTCTTCAGGTTTGATTGTATAATATTGAGTTAACAGTAGAAACCAGGAACCTATGAAGTGACAGTGGGGTGGTAGGGAAAGGGGACCCAGAGGATACAGGTGAAATGAAGGGAACGGACATGGAAAATGGAGGTGAGAGCTTTACTTAGGAAAGGGTGAGGGATATCAATACTGGAGGATGAAGGGGAGACAAATAACACCAGGGTTGTTTTATAAACCTCAAGCCATTATGTGTTCTGTGGGTTTGTTTTCGAATTTTTGTTTGTTTGTTTTTGTAAGTAATGATTTGGTAATCTGGAAACTTAGATATGAAGGTATAAAATTGAAAATTTCAGATAAATTAATTTGCTTATAATTGAGGACTTACATTCCAGTATCTGTCTGAAGCTACATCAACAGAAGCAGAAACACTCTTAAATTAGAAGCATTCTTTGTGTTGACGGAGACCACACAAGTGCCTACAGGGATAGTATGACTTGGCCTACTGAGAACAGGTTCTTTCATGATGAAGGGCAAGGCTGCCCTTCTCAGAAGCAAGCATTCTCTGCCTCCCAGAATCTTCCACTCCCTCATTTTCTCAGGCCTTACTCTCTGCCCCAATATGGGCAAGACTGCTTCCCTCAACTTCTCACCAATGATCCTCAGAGAATTGAGGCTTGGTTTGTACCATGCTTACTTCTGATCCAAGTAAATTTTCTCTCCCCCACCCCATTAGCTGATGTATAGCTTTCTTTATTTAAGGGAATGTAATCATAGTATCTCCTCCAATGGCTTGATAATTATGTTAGCACTAAATTACTTGCCAAGTGGTTAAAAAAAAACACTTCTAGCATGTCTTCTCTGGTCCCTATGCGCAGTACTAGGCATAGCAGCAAGTCACAGAGCATTGCTTCATTAGCTGGGAGCCATTTTTGTTTTTGTCCTGATGATAGCCTAGAAGCAAGTACCCAAGTTAATGGCTGTTTTAGGTTGAAACAATCATATTTTTTTTCTTGCTACAGTCTTATTTTCCTTATCTGTAAAAGGAAAAATGTGACATCAGGTGCCATTTATGCTTTCTAGTTTTCCTGAGAATGTAAAATAAGTACTCTGAAACAGCTTATCACTAAAAATAGATATGTTCCCTAAAAGTCAGATAAATTATAAACATTATTGCTAATGCACAGCTCAGTAGTCACAGTCACAAAACTGTGGGTGGCCATTGTAGAGGGTGACTTTGTGTGCTTGCCTCTTCCTGATTTTTTGAAAACTTTCAGTAGAGTCTTGATTAAACTGACTGAGTCCAATGTAGGATTCACTCATGTGCCATCAGATTCGTCAGACTGGATGTTGCAGAAAAAGACGGTGAGATTGGCATCATTGGGAGAGATTTCTTTGTGTCTTTTTATAAAGACATGGGTATCCTGTAAACTGAACTTTCCTCTTCCAGTAGTCAATGTTTGTGAGAATATTTGCATGCTAAAAAAGGCTTGAGAGGTAGATCCATGCTTTACTCAAGAGCAGAGTTTAAGCATGACAACTGACCTTGACTGTCATAAAATATCTGACTTTTATCTATTTATGGTTCAGGGGTCACTTTGCCCTGTTCTGGTTGATCTGTGAGGACTGGGTCATAGGTAACTAGCCTCAAAAGTGCTTATGTTCTAGCTATTTTCCTTGCTGTAAGGGATAAGTGGTCCCTTATCTCTGATTCCAGAACCTCATGTCCTCCAACAGCAGTCCTGAGTCAGTGAGCTAACTTGCCAGCTGGAAAGGAGGATACTAGCTCAGACCTTTACATGTCTTACAAAAGGATTGTTTCAAATCTCTTTTTATCCATCTTTCCTCATTCTTTTCTAGAACTGACTAGAACTGAAAAGTTCACAAATCATTAGTAACAGACCAAAGTCCTGAGGCTGGATTTCATGACCCATTTCCTTCATTCACTGATATATTCTAAAGATAAACTGTTCCTCGCAGTTAAAACTCTAAGGAGCATTTGTGCATTGCACCTGTTGCTTAAAAACCCTTTGTTTGGGGTAGTCTCTAAACCTCACACTGCACTGTGTGTGCGTTTAATAGATACATGGGTTTTCAGTGGAATGTGCTCCTTTTTAAAATTTAAAAGTGGTTCTTTTTGAAAATAGGAGCAGTACACTATTCATGACCTAAATAATAATAATAATCAAACAGCCCCTTAATTAATATAGCATTTGTATTGCAATTGAAATAAAGAAGCAAATGGCATACAGTTCTGTGCCAGCAATCCTTTGTTTAGCAGTTTTTTCCAGGCTTCATAATTGGCTAGTAAAAGGTACATTCGCACAAAATGAATAATCCCAAAAGTTGTTATTGAATTTTCCTAAATTTTGTGCTGTTATGGGGCTTAGGGATGATTCTAATTGTGGTGAAATGTTTCTGAGTACACTAAAAAGAGAATTATTGAGAAGTTAAGTTGTCTGGGGACATCTGTGATATCGGAGGCTGGACAGTGAGAGACAAACACTTCTCAGAATTGCAAAGACACCAAAGATAATTGACAGGACCCACTCTGCCTACCCACTCCCATATGTGCCTTGTGGGCACAACCCACTGTATTTAGTCTGTCTGGTGTATATGTGCATGTCTTAGCCTCAGAGAATCTTTACTTATGTGAGTAGTTTACAGTAAAGGACAGATCCTCCTAACACCCATTCCACCCTCTCTACCCTCAAACCACATTTCACATTCACAGTTGGTGATACATGGAATTCTACCTTTATGACTTATGCAAATCGAAACTCCTTTTGTTCCTGTAAAATCTAAGTACTCATCCTTATCCCCCAGGAAAAAAATCTTCAGTTTCTCCATCTGCAGCCATTTCAGGTTTGTTACTTTTTAAAATCAGCTACATTTCAGGTTGTTGCTTTTTAATTTTTCTGTTTCTAGCTTCTACATTGGATCACTTATGTTTTTATTTATTTATTTTAAGATTTATTTATTTATTATATATACAGCATGTATGACTGCAAGCCAGAAGAGGGCACCAGATCTCATTACAGATGGTTGTGAGCCACCATGTGGTTGCTGGGAATTGAACTCAGGACCTCTGGAGGAGCAAGTCAGTGCTCTTAACCTCTGAGCCATCTCTCCAGCCCCACTTATGTTTTTATATGACAGTACAATTTCAATATTCCCTTTGTGTTAAAATAATTTTCAGATAGTACCACATAAGAGTATAAAACATATACTTTTTCTCTTCCCTGAACTCTAGCCTTTCTGGTCCTCTGTATACACATCCCCTCTACTGCTTCTTACAATGTGGAGGTTGCATCTCCCCCATCTACAAGAGTGCTGGAAGGTTTACTCTCTGGAGAATGTAGACAGATCAATGTAAGTGACCAAGATATCATACACATGTGAAGGCCAGATGCCAATGAGGAAGCGACTTGATTAAGGAAAACTCTATTCTGCATAGTAAACCTATGTACTTGAAAGACATCACAAATATCCCTAGTCAACTCAACTTCTGAACAATTCTACCTATAATAATTATATTTTGAATTTTGGACTCTGTATTAATGGAAAGGACATTGGGTAGTATTTGTTGGTATAATTTATCAAGACTATAGTGATGGCACCTAAAACTATACTTCAAACATTATTTACCTGGATATGCTCAAATTATAGTGCATACAATGTACAGGGTACCTACCACATATATTAATGATATGTCAAGGCATTTCTTGCCTTAAGAATTTATGGAAATGATAAAATTGAATCCAATTTAAATTTCGATGCTATGATGCCAGCTCCCATCACAAATATAGCAAATCTTACCCACAACTTTTGGTAATGATTTTATTAAATAATTATGACAAAGAAAGTCCCATATTGGGAAAAAAACTCTCAAGATGACCACTCTGAGACAATTATCCCACTGTTCAGCAAAACACCTCAGGGGCATCCAGCCTGTGGAACAGTGTCTTCCTATAGAACAAGACTATAACAAAACACCATTCCTGGAATTCCTAGGATCTAGGCTGAGGGGTCACATAACCACCTAATCATTTAGTTGTGAGAATACTAACTGCATTATTTTATTCACAACTGAGGGCCAAGGAAGCTGAATATTTGGATTTAATATGTAATTGTCTCTTGCTCAGTACAATGTAAGCACCAATGTTGGTGGCAGATTCTGAGCACCAATGTGGGCAGAAAGACATCTATGGCATCAAATGGAACATCTGTGAGGCATTCAGCTTTGAATTGTATGCCAATAAGTCAGTTTTCTTTAAAAGGCCAAAAACCCAAGAACTCCATTGATAGTGTCTATATGACATTTGGATTATTGCATAAGATCATAGACTAGCATTCTTCCTCAGGAGAGTAACTGAATTTTACCATTGACAATGCATACCTGCCTCGTACTTTTAAGACATTTTAATTTTGGTTTCTCTTTATAGAGTATTGATAATTAATTGCATCAACCCTACTACTTTAATAAAACTGGTCATCCACAAAGCAAATATGTATTGCTTAATTTTCAGTTTGAGAGCTGATAAGCACTGAAAATTAATCATCCATAGAAAAGGGAACTCAGCAGCATTTCTAATCTCTGAAAAGATTGTCAGGCTATTAGAGTTATGTGCTATAATCAATTCCTATACAAATGTATAATTTATAAGCTCCAAATTAGATCAGCTATCTATTAGACTTGATAAAGATGGAAATATATTAATCAGATTAAGAAAATAAAGAAGAAAATTAGCAAAGAAAGGGACCATACAGCCCAAGACAAGACAGCAAGGACACCAGTGCAGAAATGAAGGGGTTAAACTGATTTACACCATGGGTGGTATACAGATAAGTAAGTCCTTGTAGTTTATATATGAAGATTCAAAAGAAGGTTTTTTTTTTTCCCACAGGATGACATTAAATCTAATATGCATGGACAAGTGTTCTTTACATTACCCATTACTGCTATGCAGAAATAATATTTATTTAGCACTGAATACATGCCAGGTGTAGAGTTGGATCTGGAGGATGTAGTCATATATTTCTAGACTTATATTCTCATTTAGTTCACTTTCTAAATTACAGAGAACATTAATGCCCTATTGTTTCTTTCTACATGTCCAGATCAAAACCACTAATTTTTCCTAATATTTCAAAATTACCAATAGTTTCTAGACTTACCTTTACTTCTAAAGTGAAGGTATTGGTGGTCTTAAGAGTTCTTGTTACATGTGTATGCCATTCCCTCATTTCCCACTGTATTATTCCATTACCCAATAACTTCACTTGGTTCTTTACCCATCAAACCACTAGAGGCAGTGACTACCAGCCACAACAGAAACACTGGTAGACATTAATTGCCTCTTTGTAGCATTCTGCAATAAACTACATCTTATATTAAGATGCTACCCTGTTTTATGTTTTGTTTTGTTTTTGCAGAATGTATCTGAAAAAAAAAACAGACAAAATGCAATTGTGTCTAATATATAAGGATTCATTACATGTCAGAAACTCTACAGCTTCTTGGGACATCAAAACACATTTTTTCTTTGACACTCACACAACTGTGGATTTTGCCACTTTAACTCCTTCTCCAAATCTCTGGAGTGTCTTTGGCATATGTCTGTAAAAACAGGTGTGATGTCTGAAACAATTCCTGCATAACTCAGTCAATCCAAAGTGAGTTTGGATGATAGGGTGCTGATTTCAAATATGTGTGGCAGTTGCAGTAATGATGGGGATTTCAGTAGGAAATATCAAGTTTTACAACTTCCCTTCAGATTATGTTTCTTTTTGAAATGTTATTAACTCTCAATTAATTTAATATATCAATATTCCACATTGGAAACATCATATATAAGCTTGAAACTCATGTTATAGTATCTAATTTGAGGCTACTAGAATTTTTTGTTAACTTTTGACCATCTCTAGTGCTTAGTGATTGTTCCTGGGAACTATGTTTTAAAGAATCGGGGATAACAACCTTTGTCTAGATTACTCTACATCCTTAAAATGCTTGATACATTGTTTAAATCATTAATATCTGCAAAACAGAAAATTTCAGAACACTTTCCAATTTAACTTTTAGCCTGAATAATTCCTAAAAGAAAAGAGATAAAATATAAGAAAAATAGTACTGATTAATATGCCTTATGAGAACAGTAGAAATGTTGCTTCTCGTGCTAGTCAAAACTATCACTATAGGAAAAAAAGATAATACAGTGAGTACAAGGAATTGGTCTCATTCATTCAAGATTGGTATAATATCTGAAAATTTATGGAATTCATCAATTATCTATTGAAAAAACTATTGGTCTTCTCAATGGATACAGAGAAGTCACTTGGGAAAACACTACCATTGTACAAACATAGGCATTTATGGTCAAATTCTTAATCAGCAACAGAAGCAAATTGTCTCGACCCGATAAATTGGAAAGCAGCTCACCAAGGACGAAAGAGGAAATCCTTTCCTTCTAAGATCAGGAAGAAAGCAAGAAGGTATACTCTCATCTGTCCTGATCAAACCAGATGGGAGGTCTTACTTGGTGGAATAATGCATGAAGAATAAAATGAATGACTTCAAGAGTTTCTGGGAAGTAGTGAAACTGTAAGTCATATGCATGCTTACATGGAACATCCTAGATATACATAGAAGCTAGAAGGATTAATGTGACTTGGAAAAGTTTTCTAGTGGTAATTAAAATGTGTATGAAACTAAACGTGACTCCAGATAAACAGCTAAATGTTGAAGAAAGATAACAAAGTTATATGTCACATTCCTTGATTTTAAATTATGTTACAAAGGTGTAATGCCAAAATCTACCTTATACTGGAATGAAAAGATACACATCAAGTGGGATATAATAAAGAAAGCGTCCAGATCTCAGATTGGGAGGCAGTTCTGGAAGGAAATCACGGGGAGTGGAGGAACAGATGAAGACACACCAAGAAGGTAAGGTGTCAGCAGGGTCAATCAGACATCAGAGAGTAGTATGGTCAGAAGCCACACCTCTGTGTCTAGGGGCTGACCTCATCATCTGAAGATAAATCACACAGTCTGGTAGCCATGGACTTGAGGTCAGTAGATGGCTCACTCTCTAGACCCATCTATCTATCATGAGATTCACTGCTGTCCAAACAAGAAATATAAAGCTCCAGGAGAGGGTTTGGCTTCTGTGGCATCACTCCTTGGAAGAAGGTTTAGTGCTGAGTGGGTTTTATGAGGATACAGATGTCTTCCTAAAAGGATCTCAGTGCTTTCTTTTCACAATCGTCAATATAACCAGAAAGCAGCCCTCTGTGCAAACAATGCTACCCTAGGATGATTGAACTGGGAGCTGGGTGGCTCCAGATTCTGGGGGAACCTGTCTGGACCACAGACTGAAAACCTAAGTAGGATCAACAGAGCCTGCTAGTAACTAAAGACAGGAAGTTCATGGAAGGTCTGGCTCTGGTGGACCTCTTACATTCAACCCCTGCATTTCACCACCAACATGAGTGGTAGGGAAACAGGAGTCCCCAACTTCAGCTGACTTTGTCCCTCTCTCTGCCCAGGAGAGCCAGAAAGAATCCAGTCAATAATTTGACATTTCTCTCTGTCTTGTGTTTCTTTTTTGCTACATTTTTAGTAAAATCTTATTTCCTTTAAAAACACATCCTTAAGTTTTGTTTGTATCCTTCTTCTGTTTGTCTCATCTAATATATTTTATGGTGTACACTAAAGTTTTCTTCTATCTCTTGCTCTCTTCTCTTTATAACACACTTCTCTCCTTTCTTTTATTCAATCTTGTTTCTTTCTTCTTTCCCCTATTCCTCCCTCTCTTCTTTTATTTTGTTGATTTCATATCTGCCTGTTATCTGAAATTATTATTTACAACCTGGACTGTTTATTCTCTCCATTGTCTCTTCTATGGTAACTGACAGTGCATTGGTGTGTTTTATTCCCTTTGGTACGTTTACTGTTCAAATAGTTTCTTTTATTCCCTCGGAGTGGCACAGGGAAGTGAAACTTCATGAGTAGGCAATTCACTAAGATCATCAAAGAAAACTGGAAGAGATGTCCTAACCAACAGCTATACAAATTACAACATAGGACACGAAAGAACAACTCAATGACACCTATAAAAACATCCTAAGGCTTCTATTACTGAATCCAAACAGACTGAAATTGTTAAGATGCTGGACAAAAAGTTTAATAGTTTACTCCTAAAACAAAGTGGCTACAAACAGGAAATAGACACAGATAAAGAAAGTACACATTCCATTAAGAATGCAGAAAAGAAAGCCAGCCATATAAAAGATAACCATCACAAAGATGAGAAATTTAGCAATCAGATAGATAATGAAAGGAAGCAGAATTATTCAATAAAAATTCAATTAATTGCCAAAAAAAACCACAATAGCACCATCACCAATAGACTATGGCAAACAGAACAAAGACTGTCGAGAATGGAAAAAAAAAAAAAAAGGAAGAACAAGCATGCCTATAACTTTCAAGATCAGCATACAAATGGGAGGAAAAAACCTTTACCAGCTATTAACAGCAAATGGACACCTGGAATCTGTCATGAACTCAAATAGCTGGCCATCAAGAAACCAAAGTATCCCACTAGGAAAAGAATTAAACAGAATATTCTCCAAAGAAATAATGCATTTGACTTTTTTTTTTTTTGTCGTTTTAAGCCATCAGAGAAATTAAAGTCTGAACTATATTGAGAGCCCAACTTATTCTGTTAAGCATGGCTATTATTAATAAAAGATAATGACAAATGCTAATGACATGTAGAGGAGAATTAAACTTGATATACAGCTGGGGGAAATAGAAGTCAGTGCATCTACTACAACTGGTATTCCTCAACAAAATCTAAAAATTGGATTCCATATGATCCTGTCATACCACTTCCGGGTATAAAACTGAAGGAACCTAAGTCAACATGTTGTAGAGAATCACAGTATCCATATATACTTCAGAAATTGGGGGTGGTATTTTCTTCCTTTTTTGATATTAGAGTAAATTTGTTTACTCTTTTTGAGATAAAATCTGATTTTCTAGATGCCTTTATAATATTACTTTCTGATGTTATTTGTTTTCTACTTTATTTATTTATTTTGTTTGTTTTTCGAGACAGGGTTTCTCTGTAGCTTTGGAGCCTGTCCTGGACTAGCTCTGTAGCCCAGGCTGGCCTCGAACTCACAGAGATCCACCTGCCTCTGCCTCCCGAGTGCTGGGATTACAGGCGTGCGCCACCACCGCCCGTCTCTACTTTATTTTTATTATTGTAAATTTTAATAAAATGTAACTAATTAGTTTATTATTTTTTCAAAAATAATACTTTTCCTGAAGGTGCCAGATAGTAGTTTTGGGGTTTTTAATGTTTTGCTTTATCTCTTTTATTCCTACTCTTTGTTATCTCTGCCTTTCACCTGCATAGTCTTTAATTTCTTTCATCTTTTTTCATTCTAAATTGGAAATTAAGACATCAGCTTAAAATTCTTGATCATTTTTTAACATCAGTATTTATTACTTTGGATTGTCCCCCAAAGCCAGGTTTATCTGGACACTAAATATTTTATATTTATTCAATTCAATCGAGTGTCATCCACATGCCTCATGATTCAGTTATTTTAGCTGTGATTTACCAGTGTCTCACTTAACCTTCAAGTAGCTGTGAGATCACTTGAGGACTTACAGGATTCAAACTTAATTTCATTTTATCGTCATCATATACTCTGTTATATTCTAATTTACTGAAATGTATTCAAGTCAGGGGGAATTCAGACTTCTGTACCTCCTTATTCCTATACGTTCCATGTTACTTAATAATTGATAGTATTAACATATCCTATATTCAGTAATTATTGCTTTATCTTTACACAACATTAGATATATTATACTTCGAAGTTATATTGTTAAATTGATCCCATTTATAATTGTTTCAACCTTTCTGAAGATGTAATGTACTCACCATTGAGGAAGTTATCTTTTTCTCTTCACTAATATTTCTTCCCTTAAAGGTTAGACTCTAAATTGCTTGTTACTGAAGTAGAACTGCATCTTCTAAATGCTCATATCTTTAACGTTAATATTTTGTGTTGTTTCATCTCTTTCTGCTTCTTCGTGTCTTCATATTTATGCACTTATGTTATCCCCAGTTCTTCCCTGACTTTATTCTGACCAGGTTAATAATTTTATTTAATAATGGCTTGAATTCATGCTCACTACATGAGAATTTTAGAGGTTAACTGAGGGTTTTTAATATGCATTTTCCAGCATATTCATAGTTAATACACAACAAGTTCAGAGAAACAAAATTTGTAAAACTTATTTGTATACATCATCAACCCCATATTTTCTTTATGAGAGCTATCTATCATTTCATGTAAGATAATATTGTAATTGTTGCATCGGTTTCCATACTTTAAAGAAATTGGGAAAAGCTGCTTTCATATTTACATCAAATTTTATATTGTTCTTTCTTCACTACTTCTTATAGATCTAGGTTCCCATCTGGTGTCATTACCATTAAGCCTGGAGAAATGACTTTATTGTTTTTCATGCAGCAGTCTTCCCAGGCAACAAATTCAGTTTTCATTTATTTGTGACTGTGTTAGATTGACCTTCATTTTAGAAGGGCCTTTTTAGTGTCAAATACTGACTAGCATGCAGTTTTTGAGAATATTTTAACCATGTTCCTACAATACCTTCAGGTCACTATTTTATTCTGAGGAAAGGCCAAATGTCTTTGTGCTATGATTTCCCTAACGCAAATGTACTGTTTTGTCCTGGACAAATTTAATATTTGCATAGTGAGTTACTGAGCTTATTGATTCTATAGGGTTTATATTTCTTAACAAATTAGGAGAAATTTTAGTAGCCTTTCATGTGTGTTTCCTGTCTCTGTCTAGTCTACCTCTGGGTTATCAATCATTGCAGTGGCAGCTTCATGGTTCCCATAGTTCTCTGAGTTTCTCTTTACTCCTGATGTTTATTTCATTTTTTTTATTGTTTGACAGTTTCATAGATTTATATAATGAGGTTTAGTTGTTCCCAATGTGTTGTCTCTATTTTCACCTACCTTTTTACGTTCACTGACTGTTTCTTTTGACAATCTAAACAACTTGTAAGCCAGTGTCTTTTCCATGTCTGTTTCTGGGGTTCATAACTTTGGGCTCTCTTCTTCAAGTGCTGTCAGTTTTAAAATTCATTTTCTATTTGTTTACCAATTATCAGTGCATGGTTACTTCTCCTTTAACTTCCCTATATGACAGTTCTACAACCTAGGTACCTTGGTGGTTATTTGCTTTTAATGCTCTGATCTCTTCCGTTTTCTTTTTGACCATCTTCCTGTCTTAACTAGATACCTGAATATGACCAATTTATGAAGAAAAGGAAAGGAGATAGCTCCTGGGGCAAAACATCCAAGGTCTTGCAGTCACTTCTGACACTCGCTTCATTAGACTCTTAACATGGCAAATCGCATCAGATGCATGGTTCTCAACCTGTGGGAACTGACCCCTGTGTAACAGATATCCTGCGTATCACATATTTATATTACAATTCATAATTGTAGCAAAATTACAGTTATGAGGTAGCAACAAGTATAATTTAATCTTTGGGGTCACCACAACAGGTGCAGTTGTATTAAATGGTCGCAGCTTTAGGAAGATTGAGAACCACTGCATTAAACAGCAGGAGTTCCCAGGCAAGTGCATCAAGCTACTATGTTGGGAGAAAGGAGACATGGGAGTGAACTGTGTAACATCTTTTTTTTTTTTTAAATAACTAGCCTAGCTGTTTGAAAATAAGAGCATGCTCCTGACAGATGAAATTCACCCTTGATGACTAAATCATGTCTTAAATGTCCCACACTTCAACATGAGTGTAAGTGGACACAGATCCTGTTCAAACCACTGTACCCCTTCCTATACTTTTTTTTCTGTTTGTCAGAGGGGAGACATTGAATCATTTTGAAAATTGCTAGACATTATAAATTAAGCATTTTTGAGACTGCATCTGTTGCTTCCTTTTGATTTATATTAATGTTGTGTTAGCAAGCAACTATGTGCTGTGGAGTAACACTCTAACCCTCATTCCTTCAGACCATCAAATATAGCTGCCTATGTTAGGGCTTCAGATTGTGCAATGAAAGCAAAATATTTTTCCATTATTAACATTTTTCTTAATTTGAATTTCAGATCTATAATTTTCATTTATGATTCCTGCACTGTGTAGCCCATTAGACTACACAAAGTTTTCTTTAGAATGAATGTACTTCTAATAATATCTAAGGCCCTCTTGCAAAGGCATTAATAACTTTGCCTAGGACTTTTTCAGTATTAATGCTGTTCTAGCAGGTTTGTTTTTGAGAAAGATTTTGCTTTCATGCATGTTTCAAGTCTTCTAAAGTAACTGCTTAAGCAGTTTATCTTGATTTAAAGCATTTTATTTTGGTTGGCATGCAAATAGGTAAATCTGTATTTATTTCATTTATACTTGTAGGATTACTCATACATTTGAACATTTTATGATCTTATTTTGTAATTTACATTGTATCATCTCAAATATCAAAGTTCCCCTTGCAATCAATGATTCTATCTAGAAGTCTCTGCCTTCTGTGATTGATCTGGCTTTTGTGGTATCTTTGCTGACTTTACCGTTGATTGGATTTTATTATGAATTTTCCTTTTATTTGGCTGGAAATCATAGATCTTGCACCTGCTGTTCTAGTGTCTTCTGTTGGTTCTAACATTGTTGATATTTGCATGTCCTTACAGAGGGGGCAATAAAACAATAGGAGAGCAAGAGAAGGAAGACTGTGAGTGTTGGCCATAACGAGGTTTGGGGGAAAAGCTCTTTACAATCAATGAGTAAAATACAATCTAGGAGCAAAAGAGTAGATACAGTTAAGATATTTTGAATTAAAAATATAAATTACAAAATATGCTACTTAAAATAATTAGAAATAAAGTGAAACACACACACACACACACACACACACACACACACACACACACATATATATTATATCTGGAGTTTTTCTGCTCCTGCCTGCCCTTGGTCAGGACAAATCTCTCTCATCCACCAGGCCCACAGCTGCTCAGACCCAACCGAGTAAACACACAGAGACTTACATTGCTTACAAACTGTATGGCCTCAGCAGGCTTCTTGCTATCTAGTTCTTCTAGCTTAAATTAACACATTTCTATTAATCTATAAGTTGCCATGTGACTCATGGCTTACCAATACCTTTTATCTTGCTTGTCATGGTGGTGGGGCTGGCAGTGTCTCTCTGCCTCAGTCTTCCACTTTCCAGAATTCTTCTCTCTCCTTGTCCCACCTATACTTCCTACCTGGCTACTGGCCAATGGATGTTTTATTTATTAACCAATCAGAGCAACACATTTAACATACAAAACATCCCACAGCAGTATATAAAGTGTTTGTAACTGAATATACAGACAAATATTTTGTAATATATAGAATACAAATGTAACCAAAGCAGAAGTTTAAAATACTAAAAATAATAAGGAATGGAATCTGAGCATACACCATCATGCTAGAATCATAAAAAATACATTATTTATGGTTAATCAATGATTAACTTGACCACAATAAGTAATTACAGTCATAATAATAGGAGAGATTTAGAGAAGTGAGACATCTTAATAGTTCAATAATGGGGCAACTCATTCAATATTTATAGTCATTGAAGACTTTCTTAATATCTAAAGAATGAATTGATGTTAACCTACTTGGATAGGGAAGGAAAACACTCAAGAAATATGAATAGCATCTGTAAAGTCCCAAGAGAAATGTCAAAACATTCAGTAGCTGAAAATGAACACACTGCTATGGAGTAAACTGTGTCACCTCAAACTCACATGCTGATTCCCTGAGATTCTCTCATGTCTCATCAATGAGTGGATATTTGCATATGGAACTTTTAGAGTGAGACTCCCAGGATTCAGTTGGACTGTTGTCCATGGAAATGTGTGCATAGAGAGAGACACTAAGGGTACACATGCAGAAAAGAGCACATGAAGACACAATACCATTTGCATGCCAGAGAGAACTCCAAAGCACCCACTGCTGATAACCTGGGCTTCTGGCCTCCAGTACTGTAAAAAGCACATGAATTATGAACCAACGGCTGTGGAGCCCCCAGCTGGATCAGGCCCTCTGGATAAATGAGACAATTGAATAGCTTGAACTGTTTGGGAGGCATCCAGACTGTGGGACCAGGGCCTGTCCTTAGTGCATGAGCTGGCTGTTTGGAACCTTGGGCTTACACAGGGACACTTTGCTCAGCCTGGAAGGATGGGACTGGACCTGCCTGTACTGAATCCAGGAGGTTTAAATGAATCCCCAGGGGAGTCTTGGCCCTGGAGGAGTTGGGAAGGGAGGGGGAGGGGCTGGGGGAAAGGGGGGATGGGGACAGAAGTGGGGGAGGACAGGGGAACCCATGGCTGATGTGTAAAATTAAAACACAAATATAATAATAATAAACCCCCCCAAAAAAAGAAAGAAAGCACATATCTGTTTAAGATGCCCAGATCTTAAACATCCGTTGTGGCAGCTCAGTCAAGCTAATACCTGGAGATAGAATGGAGAGGACATGGAAGAGCAAAGCTAGATGAGACTAGAATGCCAAAAGGGATGGGTGGGAAGGTTTCACATGCTGTTTGATGGAGTCGTTTCTGTATTCTTATTAAATGATAAACTGGGCACGTGTTTTGAACAGCTTTTCACATGATCACATCTCCATTTTACATGGATGAATCTATGGGAAATGGTTTAGAGAGACATATCAAGCTGGCAGAAGAATAGTAAGGATGCTTTTGCAATAGTCTTGGGTAGAGATGAAGGCAGTCTACACTGTTTAAAGGATGCCTTGTATACTCCCATGTCATCTGGACTTATTTCATATTTCCCCCTTTTCTGGGAGGATTTCTGCTTCCATGATTGCATTTGTAACATTGCACAGGAATTTCTCCACACCATGCTTTCATCTGCAGTTAGAAGTGTTTTCATGGTCAGGATGCTATCTTATTTATCACCATTTTTTGTAGCAATGTGTAGCATCTATAATTACTGTCAGTGAAATGAATGAGTGAATGAACATATAAATCATCCTTCAAAAACTCCTGCCTTGTGGGTGTTGCATTTTTATTGTAAACTTTTCATACATTGTTCTTCTTTGCGTTTTGTTGTAGGCCTGTCTAAGGTTGACCTGTGAATGTGTACCTGCTGTAGCAAAATCAGATTTTTCATCTTCTTATTTGTTGCTCATAAAAATTCCCCTACTTTTTGCTTTGATGTATCCATCTAATGTGCTGTCTGTCTCTCCAGATACTATGAATCATGCTTCTACTGGCCCTTGACTCGTTTGGAAAATTGATCAGTGTGTTATTTTCTTGATACTTTGTGGTCCTTGGTACCATAGGTCGTGATTGACTTGCTTCTTTTGAGTATATGCATTTTCTTATTTGTCTTTTGATGTTTCTTTGTGACTAGGTTTGCCCTAATGCACGCAGGATTAGCGTCTTCAAACGTTTCTGTCTTGAATCTCCCGAGGACACCCTGAGGTTTACCTGAGCAGCTCTTCATGGAGGTACACTGGTCTTATAAGCAGGGAGAGTTGTTGGACAAAGGAAGCTGTGGAGAATCAAGAGATTCCCCCTTTAGCTTTAGATGCCTCTGTCATTTGGCACCACCAGCAAAGATAAATGATTCTCTAGTCACTCTCTGATGCTAGAGGTTTTCTAACCTGTAACCGTTGACATGAAAGTCAACTGTGTGAGCCAATCAGTTTTAGTAGAAATATTTTATTTAGGGTGCAGATTGCAAAAGATTCTCTGTCGATGTTGTGTAGCTGGGTGGATTGTGTTTCCTGAAGGGGCTGAAGAGAAGGAGCAAGAGAAGTTTCAACTTTGCGAAGTTTAGCTGTCCATTTCTTGAAAGTACTGCATGCATCACGCATGTGCTAAACCTGTTCTATGCGACTGTGTTATATATAGCATGAGTAAACATAGCCTCTATATGTAGGGCTATGTTCAGTACAGTGTGGCAAAATATAAAATTTGGTGTACTATGACACTATTTCATGATGGAGAAAATGTGAGTAAGGCTGTAAGTACCCTTAGCTTTATTTGTTTCTTTCTACTGTGTTGGCTTAGAGCATGCCCAAAGCCCGTATTAGAATTATTATTACTCTTTTGTACTTATATAAAAGAGTACTTTGGCCTGACATTTTGGAAGATAATGAAGTAAAAGTCTGCATATCACATGAAGAACAAGGAACAGCAGTGAGGAAGAAATTAGAGACAAGTGTCTGTGTTAATGTTGTTGCCTACCTATCTACTCATGGTGTCAATAAGACTGGAGCTGTACCCAAAAGTCATAGTTGGAGACCCACTGATTCTCAATGTAGCGTTTAAAACATACTGGCATATGTTCCTGGCAATCTGATTGCATAAATTAGGTTTAAAATAAATGCAGTAGGGAACGGTCTCAGGAAACGAGGACATTCAAACTTGTAACTTCAAAACTGAGCATCATTTCTTTTTGACCCCTCACGAATTGTCTCTCTGTTTGTAGAGCAGACGTCAGTGTGTCAGTGTGTAACCCGAGGAGTAAGCTGGTCCCTTGGGTTGCTCAGTGGATGGAGGAGTAGAGGTGTCCATAGGGAATAAAGAAGATGAGAGTTTTGAATGGCTATAATGATCACTCAGTCATCTGAAATGTAAACGCAAAGCCGTGTCAATACAATCTCCCTGGCTTGTGAGACAAGATAGGATCGAGCCTGACCCCCTGAGTAAACGAATTAGGGGACTGGCTCCCAGACTGCAGTTGCCTCTTTCTCAGGATGTCGAAGCTCCATCAGATGGTTTCACAATCAATAATACTTTTCAAAGCTAATATTTATCAAGCGCTGATCCTGAGTTATCCCCGTTCTAAGCTTTAGTATGTAATATGTATGGCATTTGGTCCTCCCAGTGCAACAGACGGCTGTTGCCACTTTGGGAGGAAATACTTTAAGAGCAGAAGCAACTTTCCTAACACCACGTTACTGGAAGCAGAGCAGCTAGGGTTCAGTGGGAGGAAGCTCGGCTTCAGAGCCCACTGTCAAGTTCCTAACCACTGTGTGAACAGCCTGATGAACCTGGGAGGAGGGCTGTTTTCATGGCTCGCACGGTGTCATGGAGATCAGTAAGTTATTAAGTCTGGGCACATTGGCGGGACAGCATGTCTACATATGAAATATGGAAATCCACTTCCTGGGAATGGATTTACTGGCTCTCAGCCTTGAATTCACCCTTCAGTGCCTGCTTAGTGATAATGGACTGGGTGCTGGAGCTTTCTTAACAACAAGCACAATGTGAAGTCTTGTCAGTGGAGGGCATCCAGGGGTAAAGCTTTCCTTTCTACAGCTGGGTGTTCTGCCTACTTCAGTTTGTTCCTGGTGCATGTCTGTCGTGGTGAGTGTGTATTCAGACATCCAGTACTATTCCATCAGGGCATGGGAATCTTGAAAACTGACAGTCTCAGCCCAGGCCTGATGATCACCTCCCAGATGCTCTCCTGACCTGAACAGCAGGTACTCCAGGCCTTGTGCCTGCGAGAATGCCCCTGTTGAGTTTGCCTGTCTGTTCTCATGTTGACTCACTTTGTCCCACTGAGGTCTGGCTAACTTGCTTTTCCACTGTGGACAAATATTGCTTGGGAGCATCAGATTATTTCTCCCTTGCCCATACTTCTGCAACCACACCATTTTCAAGAAGGTCCAAATGCAGCAATGGATGTGCTGTCTCCTCATTCTAAGCCAATCTGTCCCCAAACAGCTCACCAACAGCCTTGCTTTTCCAAGGTCTCAATTCATTGTCATGCTATTCTCCTAGCAGAGATGAAAACTCTTTATATTACACTTGCCCTGTTTAAATTATTATTTAGCTTTGTTTCCTTATCAGACACAGATTAATTTAAAGACAATTATGCTGTGTACTATGGTGTACTAGAGCATACCTGAAGTACATATGATGGCCCAACCCCTTCCTTAGTTCAGAAAAAGTATAGGAAGCTATATCATATCATGGTGTGTGTGTGTGTGTGTGTGTGTGTGTGTGTGTGTGTGTGTGCGTGTGCATGCGTGTGTGCGTGCAACTTTCTCTTCTGGATAAATCTTGATGTTAGAAATAGAGATTATACTTATATATCCTGATGTTGAGTCTCTGTCCTAAGATAAAAAGAATGAGAAACTAATCTAATCTAATTTACCATAATTTAGACAATAATAGTTATATGAATGATTGAACATCTTAAGGACACTGAGTAAATCAAACCCCCAGTGCAAGATTCACATCTATAAATCAATGATTGGATTTTACTTTGCAATGCCTTTGGAAATTTACAAGAAAGATAATGTGTCTAACAGTCTTCAAAAAAATGACTAATTCAAGTATAATTCAAAACAATTTACTAATATGCAAGGATTTGTAAAGAGATTTCATTTGCTCAAGAATTTAGAAAGGAATGCATGCAGGAGAATGGCTGGATTGGAATGGCTCTTACATGTTAAGAAATGGAAGAGGCATGTTATGATAGGTGCCATGGCTGGGGCATCAAGAGTTTGTACATATGTCTTCCAGTGTGCTGATGACCAGCTGATGTCACTATGACTGGTCCTATGTTCTGCATCCCTCCCCAGGGATCTAACAGCAGTCTCTCAACATGAATGTCATCAATCATATGACACACTGAGCAAGCAGGAGCGTTTCTACAAACAGAGAGGGGTCAGAAGGCAAACAGTGCATCTGAGTATAGCCACCATGATCTCAGTATCTCTGTTTGCTGTTTTGCCTACTGACATACTCTCCTTCCACCTTCCATATTCAATCATAACCAAAAAAATCCAGATAGTACAGTAAATTGAATTGGAAAATTTTTGACATTAGCAAGCTTTTGATCATTTAAGGTATGATTTCTATTTCTGTTCAATACCACTTTACCCCAACTGTGTTGGTATGTGCTTCCAAAACAGTTTATATTTCTGTAAGAATTATATTGGCCCCAAACCATTATCACAAGATCTTTATCATGGAATATCTAATTGCTCGAATTGTTGGGACTTCTATCTTTTTATGTTCATTTTACCTGTTATTTTCTTTTCCTGTCATGTTTAGACAAATTTGGTCCCGGTAAAGGGTAGCTTGGTGTCTTATTAATTTGGAATGTTGTTTCCACTTCTCTTTTATGGAATAGTGTGTGTAAGCTGGGCTTTGCTTATACTTTAAAAGGTTGGTAGATTTTACTAGTGAGACTTCTGAGTCTGGAATTTTCTTTATGTGAAAGCTTTTAATTACACATGCAATTTCTTTTAAAGAATTCTGGTGTGTTCCCTGCTTCTTTCTGTGCCTGAGGCCAGTGTGGTAAATTGTATATCTTTTGAGGAATTTTCTATTTCAGGGTGTTGATTATATTAGTATAAATCTAAGGTATTAACTTTTATATCTGTAAAATCAACACTGGTTATTGTTATTGATTGAATTTTAATTCTATTACCAGCAAACATGCTCTGAGTGCTGTCAAATGCTACAAGTCACAATACTGGCTTGCTGGCCAAGCACACAAGCTTTCTCTTATGATCTTTCCATATCTAATTTAAAAGAATGCTTTCATTATGGTCATATGTAATATTGCATATGACATTAATTCAGGATGATGGTTCGAGGTAGTCAAACAATGCCCTGTTCACTAAATTGTCTCTCCTTGTCTTTGTCAGTTGAGATTTATGTTATCTCTCCTTTAGGATTTATTTTCCCTTTTAATTTTTTGTTACAGATTTTATAGTTCCATCATTACTCATACTTTCTCCAGTGTGGTATTAGATTTCTTTAAATAGAACACACAGTCACACACACACACACACACACACACACACACACACACACACACACCTGCAAACATGCATCTCCATCTGTTGCTGTCTCTGTATGATATGCATATTAAATTAGACTTTAAAAATATTTATTTATGTGATCATGATATGGGTGTGAAAGCCTATGTGCCATGGCATGTATGTAGAGATCATAGGGCAACTTTGTGGAGTCAGTTTTCTCCTTTTACATTTACATGAATTGCAAGGATCAATGTATTAGCAGATTTAAGTGGCATGCACAGTTGCCTCTTGAGCCAGGTCACTGTTTTTATATATATTTGAAATCATTTCCTTTCATGCCATTATGGAGGCCAAGAAGTTCTAGAGTTTATAATTTTCAAGCTGGAGGCCCAGGAAAGCCAATGGCATTAGTCAGACAGAATGAAGGCTGGTGGTACATATTCCAGGTTGAAACAGTGAAGCCAGTGTCAGAAGATGGACTTCCCATGTTGTTCATTAAGGTAGAGATCATTGATTTGGCTCAGCTAGTTGGACATTTCTGCAGAATGTGAACAGGATGCTCTCTGGATAAACATTGGTAGCATACACAATTTTCACTTTTTCTTCCAATAGCCAAAGATGTCACAATTACTACCTTCTTTTGATTAATCGCTAATGACTTCAAAATCATTTGTTTTCTGGTATTGACCAGAAGGTTTCATCTTGTCACAATTATTTAATCATTATTGGCAGTAGTACTTAAGCACTTTTTCTTCCTCTTCCTCCTCTTCATCTTCCTCTTCTTTTTCTTCTTCCTCTTCTCCTTCCTCCCTCTCCTCTTCTTCTTCCTCCTCCTCCTTCTCCTTCTTCTTTCCAGCATTTCAGATGCTTTTCTTAGCTCCCAATTTACACTGTAGGGTATTCACTATAGCACACAGACAAGAAGACTTAAAAATATTTAATTATAAACTTAATTGTTTATAATTAGTAGGTACTAGTAAATAATGAAAATCATGTTCACTGCTTTGATTGGGGTATACCAAGTAGATATCAATTGTGCAAGTGATTCTGTTGACCTTTGGAATAACTTCCAGCTCCATTTCTTGAAAATGACTGCTACTTTATTCTCTATATTTCAGTCATAGACAATATGTTATCTAAATGTCATTGTTACAAATTCCTGTATTTCTTTATAAAATCTACTGTAATAAACCACCACAAAATGAGCACTTAAAAACATTTCTTTTGTTTCTGTAAACTTATAAGACTTTATTATGTATGTATATATATATATGCACACACACACATATTTGACATGAAGTAGAGTTAAAGTCCTTGACTATTTGATTTTTCTGTAAACTTATAAGACTTTTTTATAGTATTTTATTTTATAATTAACTTAATTTCACATGTCAGCCATGGATTCCCCTGCCTCCCTCCTCCCTGCCTCCAGCTCCCCGCCCCATCCACCCCTCACTCCCACCTCCTCCAAGGCAATGGCAGAGAGATCCATGCCTGTGCCCCAGGTGGAGCTCTGGGAGTCCAATTGGCAAGAGAGAGGAGGGATTGTCTGAGCAAGAGAGGTTGAGACCATGGTTGGAGGAAGCACAGGGACAAATGGTCAAACTAGTGGAAGCACATGAACTGTGAACCAATGGTGGAGGAGCCCCCAACTGGACCAGGCCCTCTGGATAAATGAGATAGTTAATTAGCTTAAACTGTTTGGGAGGCCCCCAGGGCAGTAGAGCCAGGACCTGTCCTTGGTGCATGGGCTGACTTTTTGGAGCCTGGGGCATATGCTCAGCCTTGGTGTAGGGAGGAGGGCACTAGACCTGCCTTGGCTGAGTCTGCCAGGCTGGGTGACTCCTCAGGGGAGACATTGCCTTAAAAACAATTCTTGAGTCAAGAAGTCTCCAGTCAAGGCATCAGGAATGTCAAACACTTTCCAAAGGTCAGTGAAAGAAGATCCTATAAATATATATTGAATAATATATATGGATAATCTCAGTCTAGTACCAAAGTTTACCTATCATTCCCTAATCAAATGATTCTTCTTCTTCTTCTTCTTCTTCTTCTTCTTCTTCTTCTTCTTCTTCTTCTTCTTCTTCTTCTTTTTTTGTTTTTCAAGACAAGGTTTCTCCGTGTAGCTTTGCGCCTTTCCTGGAACTCGCTTGGTAGACCAGGCTGGCCTCGGACTCACAGAGATCTGCCTGGCTCTGCCTCCTGAGTTCTGGGATTAAAAGTATGTGCCACCATCACCCAGCTATGATTCGTCTTTTTAAGATTTTTTTTTTCTAATTTAGGCATAAAGTGTTTTATATTCCCCCAGTGAGTAATCCTGTGCCACTCACATATAGCACACAGTTGTTTCCTTGGCTTCCAATTCTGATCATTTTGACTTTTGAGGAAAGATGGTGTTTATTGTAATATCTCTGTTTCTTCAGAGCCTCTATCAATGTCTAGCCTATATACAATGATAAATAGATGAATAGTATTTAGGAAACAACCACAGAAAACCGGGTTTCTTCCATATATAAAAGTGTGTGTGTGTGTGTGTGCCATGAATACAATGCATGAGGTCTATGTGGGAGGTGTACATGTGCCACGTTGAAAATGTGGCAGCCAGTGAACAACTTTGTAAGGTCACTCATTATGTCTTTACATGGAGTGTGAAAAATCAAACTGCTAAATGTCTTTATCCACTGGGACATACAGCAGACTCTTCTTTATTTTTTTAAAAAAATCCTTGAGCATTATTAACTTTCCATGTTACCACCCCAGCCCTTTTGAATGGAAATTTACATTCACCAAGGTTTAGAGAAATTGTATCTATATTCTTGGTGAATTAGAAACACAAACTGTAGGATCAGGATGAACTATCTAAATCTAAAAGAAAAAAAAAGAAATAGAAGCATAATGTAAATCTATAAATGTTACTGAGGATGTTAGTAATGATATTGACTTAATTCTGCTCACTGGGGGAGGACCATGACTGAACTGGATGTGTTGAAAAGTTCAGAGACATTAATCTTCTTATCTCTGCCCCAGAACTCCCCCTGCAAAGACAAATGAGCAAGCAGTGATGAATGCTGCTTCATTAGGAGAATTTAAAAATGCAATTTGTCTTCATGAAAAGAAAAGTATTTTTACATTTTCCATTTTACAATGAATCAGTGAAAAGAATTTTCAACCATTACCCTTTCGGCTTCGAGTGGCCTTTAAGGACAGCGTATCAACTCAGTAGGTAATAGACTTACTGTAGGAGAAATCTCAGCGAAAGCAATTCCTGGAAATAGAAGAAACAATATCTCCCATCTGCAGGTCTCAAACAAGCTCATTTGTTTTAGTATCTTTAGAGTTTTAAACACTTCTACTTGTTAATTCTATATGAGACAAGGAACATAAAAATTAACAATCTTACTAACAAAAAATGCAAAAATAACTGTAAAAGGAAATTTACAGCTTTGGCTTGGATTAAATAGATATTCATCCAAATTGATGTTTCCTATAACTTGGTAATTGGTGTAAACATAAGTCTGCAAATCCCTCAGTGCAGCATTAAAGTGTCTGACAGCCCAAGCCCAAGTATGTCACTGTCACTCTGCTCTTAGAGGGGTGTATATTTCAAATAACTTCTTGGGGCTCAGGATACAGCAACTCCAAAGTTTGACTCTAAACGGCTGGAAAACAACAGCAATCATGCCACTCTGGCAGTTCAAAGGCTTTGAATTAAGATCTATTGAGAGGGAGGCAATGAAAAGATCTTCATCTCCCATTACACCCCCTTAATTAAAGGTAAAATGTTCCTTTTCTAGGAGGAATTTATTCCATTGTAGGTGGTTTGTGGAACATATTGTGTTTGTGTTTGTGTGTGTGTGTGTGTGTGTGTGTGTGTGTGTATAGAGATGTGTTTTCACATGTTGATGAGTGCAGGCATGTATGTGTGTGTGTGTGTGTGTGTGTGTGTGTGTGTGTGTGTGTGTGTAGAGATGTGTTTTCACATGTTTATGTATGTAGGCATGCATGTATGTGTGAATGCCAATAGAGCCTAGATATCAGTACTGGGGATTTTATTCTGTCAGGATTCACCTATTCCTTGATATACAGTCTTTAGTGGGACCTGGAATGTATTGTTTTGATTAGTCTAGATAGCAAACCCTAAGGATCTTTCTCCTCTATATCCCAGTACTGTGGTTACAGGCTGGCATGTCCTCTGCTTCTGGCTTTTTATGTAATTGTTGGGATCTAAACTCAGGTCTGCAGACTGTGGGGCAAGCGCTTTACCCACAGCCATTTCCTCAGCCCCCCGGGTCATATGTTGAACAGCATTGATGCTTTTCACTCATGGGCCAAGTTTTGCAGGTGGATCAACTTTTTCTTACTGCAATGGATCACAGGGACTTTTTGTTGCTGTCTAGGTGGGTTTTGAAACTTACCTGAACTGAGGACACTTTTGGAAACCACCTGCTGGCTTCACGAGTTACCCTCTTCTGCCTGACCTGAATTTTAGACTCTCAAGTATGATTGAATACTTCATTTCCTTCAACCTTGAGAAGCACTTCTGTTCAGCCTCAAAATCCTTTTTCCCTGGGACTTTGGCCTCTACAAAATTCAGCTTGTGAACTCAAGTGCCCGCCATCTGGAAAAAAACCCTGCTTACATTTCCCCACCTCATAGGCGGCTCTCCATATGGCTTCAGAGCTTGCTTAAAACACATCTCCCTCCTCTTTGCAGAAGATGCCTTGATTTTCAGCACTCCTTGAACTACGATTTATTTTTATCTCAGTGTCTGCTAACCTTGAAGACCATCTTTTAAAAATAATTTAACCATTTGTTTTTTTACATAGATTTTATGATTGATTGCAGAGATTAAAATACTAGCCATGTGGGAAGAAGAAAAATTCTCTATTTTTTATTTCAGTTGTGGTTTCTTATTTATACAAAACTGTATGAGAAGGTTTTTTTTTTTTTTTTTTTTTTTTTTTTTAAATCTTCATCATGGACCAAAAACTTTACTTTACTTTGCTTTTTTTCAATTTTGGTAAGTATAACACCTACTAGGTTCATGCTGAATTTTCTACTTTCTTTACAATAGTTATAACTCATTTTTTATTCTTTGCCTTGTTCTCATGGGAGACTCTTCCATTAGAGAGTCTTTTTCCATTCAGTGTCAGAAGGCACTGTCGAAAGGAAGGGGAAGTAAACTACAAATCTCACCATGAAACATTGCAGCTAAAATACAATTCAAGGTCTTGGAAACAGAAATCAGAAAACATACACAAAGCAATGGCCCACAAACTGTCTGAAACCACAGAGGAAATGCTTGACAAAATGGGTAATAACAAGGTGCCCAGCACAGTGAGGACTGAGAAAAACAGCTCTTAAGAATAAGATAGAGGAGAAGGAAGAATTAGCCTCTATCTCTGTCTCTGTCTGTCTGTCTGTCCATCCGTCCATCTCTCTGTCTCTCTGTCTCTCTCTCTCTCTCTCTCTCTCTCCTCTCTCTCTCTCTCTCTCTCTCTCTCTCTCTCTCTCTCTCTCTCTGTGTGTGTGTGTGTGTGTGTGTGTGTGTGTGTGTGTGTGTGTGTGTCTAGGAAGGTGTTATATATTTAGCTGAGTGACTCCTATAGGGGAAAGATCCCTAAACTTACTTGAAAATGTACTATTATTTAAGGATAACACTGGCATCAGGGAACAAAGGCTAGTGGAGCCATGCATATAGAGCTATCTTTTCTCTGAGTATTATTTATTTTTCATCAAGATATTGACCAGCAGGCCATCAGGACTTGAACTAAGGCTAATGATGTCATAACCATGTAAGGAATACATATTTTCTTGGCAATAGCTACTGAAGGATCTTACTGTAGATTTTCTTTTGTAAAAGAAATCTCACTGTGGGGAGAATATGTCACCAGCACAGACCCATGTGGTGGTCCCTCTGGCAGTAGATGGTAGGGAGACAGCAGATTCAAAGTCCCTAGCATGTGCAGCATACTGCATTGCTGTAGGTCACCTTGCATCCTGGGGAGCTTTGAGTTATGCCTGATCCTATGGCTGTGGCTGCTGTTTACACAGTTCTTAGTCCTGGGAAGTTCTGTCTGCCTGAATTTTCTATAATGGGACCCAGGATGTGGTTACAGGTGGAGCGACTGACTTTGGTTCATGGCTTGAACATAGTAGAGATCACTTTCCTTCCTAATGTGCAGCCTCCAGGCTTTTGTGTGAAAGTCTCAATGTTTTATGGTATCTTCTTTGAGAATGACTTTGGGCTACATTCTTCACTAGCAGGAGGAATACTAGTGATGATCTCAGGCAAGGTCAGAGTCGTAACGACTGTCCCGTAAAGGCTCTTGCAGTCTTGCTTAGCCTCCACAGTATTCACTAGTCCTTACTGAGCACACAGTTATCCCCCAGCTGCTGATTGCATCAAAACAACCACAGAAATGCTCTGGTTTGGAAACCTAGACTCCTTTTAACCTGTAGCTCCATTTAATTTTTTTCCTATTTCATTTAAACCGAAACTGACAGGGAAAAGAACAGGCTAAAAGAGTTATTTCCCTTAGCGACTTAATGGGATATGAAGCCCCAGCTTATGGTTGAAAATAAAACTTTCCACTTGGGTAAACATAATTCTTCCTCTCTTTTTTTCCCCCAGAAATAATCCCATTCATTTACAAGGATATAGTAATTTAGTATAAAATAATTCCTCCTCAACGTACCCTGCTGTAATTACTTGGCTATCTGCTTATTTCCCAGCGTCTGTGAATTTTGGACCATTCAGAGTCTTGACTTGGCAATGAAAACAGTCTAGGAGTGGGAAGAGATGGGCACAGCTCCCCATGCGGCCCGAGAGTGCCACAGCCCCTTAGCAATACCCTGCTTATATGGGTATCAGACAGAAAGTTGCAAAGGCTCTTGGATGGCCTTGCACCCTTGTTTTTTTTTTATGCTTTTTTCTAGAGGAAGACTGCAGCTGTGTCTCTGATGTACAGAGCCAGTGCTGTGCCTATCAGAGAAAGGAGCAAATGCAATCAGTGCTTTCTTAAGAGAGCTTCCTGTGCACTCAACCAAATGTTTTATCTTAGTCTCATTGTTTCCTTCCACTCCTTGCCAAGTGCCCCAGCTCTTTCTCAAATAATAAGGAGAACAGTAAGGAGAGGGGCCAGAACATTTATCATTTAAAATTATCTCTGAGTCCCGTATGGAGTTCAATTAGTCTTGCACTTTGTCATCCTTAATACTCAGTAAGCTACAGTTATTTTTTTTCTTTCGAGAGCTTATTTTGAATTTACTAATATGCATTCAAATATAATAAACAGAAATTGAACTGGAAACAAAAAAACACATATTAAGTATATCAAGATTTCATTTCTCCTTTATGGAAGAAAAGTGAAAATCTTCTACAGCTTGTTTAATATTGAAATGCAGTGATTATACCTAATTCTATTACTGAGGAGGTAGTGGCAGGTTCTGCCAAAGAAGAGCCCAGACTCCAGGGTTTTAGAGCTAACCAGAGTTCAATATAAAAGGGTAGATAAATGGGGTGATTGTTCAATTGGAAGACAATGTACCTATCACACACGAGAAAGAGGTAGAGCTTGGGACTTGAAAGACTTGGAAGCAAAACTTTCTCCTTTGCTTATAGACCATTATTACACTGGGAGTTGGTAGCAAAGTGACATGTGGTCTAAGATTACATAAAAGGGGGGACACCTGATATTCTCCTGTACATCAGAACTGTTTTAGAGACTCAAGATCATCTCAAACATTTGCTTTGAGTTCAAGCCAGACTAACATATTCCCAAGCCACAGCGATGTAGTTAAGAAAATAACCTGATTTGCTTGGTTCCCTGAGCCTTGAGTGGCAGTCTAGTGGAGTTCACTGACATTGTTAGACTTTGGTTGAACCTGATAGAGAAATTATATCAGAGAACAATGAAGAGGTCACTTTCAAAATATACATTGTGATTGACACTAGATGTATGAGGGATAAGCTGAGAAAGGGGGATAATGCTTGTATGAAGCTTGTCTTCTGTCCTGAAGCCAAATTAGGGCAATAATAATTAACATTTATTTTTAAAATACATATTTATCTTTATTTTATGTGTATGTGTAGTGGGCAGCTGTTCTAGCTTTGACTTTGAAACACTGCCCCAGAGTGACAGCAGGTAACTGCCACACCTGCCCCGGGACTGACCCGTCCTTGGGCTGTGGCTGAGAGGGAGCCCCTTAAGACTCAAGGTGAGTACATGTTTGACCCTTCTGAATACCTCCTGGTCCTAGAAGCTGGATGGGACACCAAGCCAGAGTTCTCTGCTGGATGGTACCTCATCTCCCCCAGATCCTGTAACCACCCCCTGTGTATGCGTGTTTGCCTTTATGAATGTGCACCACATGCATGCAGATCTCACGGAAGCTAGAGGAAGGAACTGGATCCCTGGCAACTGGAGGTTCTGATAATTGTGAGCTGCAGGGTGGGTGCTGGAAATCAAACTGGCCCTCTCTGAAAGGGCAACCAGTGCTCTTAACAACTGAGCCATCATTACAGTGCAGAAATATTTAGTCTTATATTATATCCATGAGCCCAGTTGGATTCATGGTCTTGAGTAAATTGAGCATTTATTCTGTGCTCACTTTGAGTAGGAGACAACAATGAGGCTGCTCTTTCCCTCACTGAACTCACAGAATGAATGGAAGAAAAGACCTCAGTAAGAATATAAGGGGACAGTTGAGGGCCAGTATCACAAACAGAGAAAATACTGAGAGTTTGGAGTTTGTGTATGGGGGGCAAGTTCTTCATTTTGACTTTCAAGCAAATATCTGATTCTCACATGGTCTTGAGGGTGTTCTACACACTATGTAAGCATTGGAGTACAGATTGTCTGGAATTATTTTTGAGGAATTTAGGGAGGTGTTCTAAGTTTTAAAGACATATGTTTCATCTTCATAAGTATCTTTTGAAGCTTTTCTTCCATTCCCTTTCTTCCCCTGGAGCCCTGAAGTCATTTTCCCTTTCTGATCTAGAAGGTTGTCTGTATAGCAATGCATTGCCTTCTTCTATGCTAAGATGAAAGCCAACGGTAGCAGATGCTTGGATCCCGGTCCTCAGTGAGTTGGTGATTGCATATCAGAGACTGGTTCAGTTTCCTTTCCTCTAAAGAACTTCTCTGAATCAACAATGCAGGGCTCAGATGGGTCGCGTGGGTCTGCCCCATGTCCTCTGTGTTTAAGTTATGGCTGTTAGCTTGGTGGTTTTGTGGGACTCCTAAGAGTAGGAGCAGGTGTGTCTCTGATTCTTTTGCCTGCTCTTGGGACTCTTTTCCTCCAATTGGCTAGTACTTGTCTATCCTCAATCTGAGGGCTTTTGCGTTACCTTGTATCTTGTTTTACTGTGTTTGGCTGTCCTCCTTGGAGTCCTGCTCTTTTCTGAAGGGAAACTGAGCTGGGATGGATGTGGGAGAGAGAGTAGGTGGTAGAAGTGGAGGAGAAGAAACTGTGGTCAGGATGTATTGTATGAGAGAAGAATCTATTTTCAAAACAAAATTACAATAAAAAAGAACTTCATGTAGGGGAAGTTAGGTAATATCAGAAAGAGATTAATCTCCGTGTCCATGTTCGATAGACAGTGCTTTGGTCTTGGAAAACAATTCAAAGATAAGGATCTTACATATGAGAAAGTGAAAAGGACCCTTTAAGCTTTCCCAAAACATAGGACTCTGTCTATGGTACTCATTTTGTTCCCTAACTTAACCTTTATATATTCATATGTTGTGTCTTCTTATAGCTTCTTAAGGAATGATACATGTCTATAGTAGCATATAATCCTCGTAATTCCAAGAATGAATGAGGGGCCTAATAATATCCTATAACAAACGGGCAGATGATAACTAAAATAGTTTTATTCATGGGTGTCCTACTCAGAGTTTCTATTACTATGGTCAATACCATGACCAAAAGCAAGTTGAGAAGGAAAGGAATTATTTGGCTTATACTTCCACATCATAGTTCATTGTTGAAGCCAGTCAGGGTAGGAACTCAAAACAGGTGGTAGGAGCAGATACAGAGGCCATAGAATGGTGCTATTTACTAACTTGCTAGGCCTGCTTTATAGAATTTAGTATGACCAGCCCTGGGCTAGGCCCTCCCACATAAATAACTAATTAAGAAATTGTACCACAGGCTTGCCTACAGCCCAGATCTTATGGAGGCATTTTCTCAATTGAAATTCTCATCTCTCAAATGATTCTAATCTATTCCAAGTTGGCATGAAACTAGCCAGCACAATAGATAATCCTAGATCTATCTGCTGTTGAACCTCCATTCAAACGATGAGCAGCTTTGACAATCAGGTTCATATTATTTTCCATCTTTGAGTCTCAGTTTCCTTATGTGCAGAGTGGATAGTGAGCCTTTAGTCTTAGAGATATTCTTCAAATGATCAATATTGATATTTTAGGACTTTTCACATCTCTACAAATGCTGAAGTAAATGCTTTCCCACATACTGGAAAAGGATTGGAGAAGATTGTTTTCTAAGTGTTGTGTTTACTTAGACATATACAAAAGCTATCCAGGGTCTTGTGGAAGTGTTTTAAATAAATCATTTTTTTCCAGATTCCTATGTATGCTTTCCTAACATTAATCCTTAAGGAAGTCTTTTCACACATGGCCTTTCTTCTTCCCCACCTCCTTTTCAGAATATTCTCACTTTTTAGTAACGATCAATGTCTCACTTATCATGATGCAGACTGTGATTCATTGCCCTGGGTGTTAAGCATTTCTGATACAGCAAGCAAGAGGCCAAAAGAAAGAAGCCCTGTAAAGGGGAAATGGATATGCGGGAGCTCTTTCCTCCAGAGAAAAGCCTACTGACAATATTCTGTGTTTTTTTTTTCCTACTCATCAATCTATATTTGAATTAGAATTAGAAAAAGAGATGCCTGTCACAGAGTCATTTATTAACAAGATTCCTAAAATATTGAGTCAGTCTTTTTCATATAAAAATGTAACTTCTTATTTGACTGGCTAGAGCAGGGGTTCTCAACCTTCCTAATGTTCCTTCAGTACAGTTCCTCATGTTGTGATAACCCCCAACCATAAAATTACTTCTTTGCTACTTTATAGCTGCAATTTTGCTACTGTTATGAATCATAATGTAAATATCTGTTACACAGGTTACCTGATATGAGAGCCAAAAAAAAGTCACAATCCACAGGTTGAGAACAGCTGGCTAGATGTTCAAAGGTGATTTTTGCATATCAGTTTGATGGGAATGTTGTTCTGTATTCTGTGAATGTGTGTTGCTCTGATTTGGTTGATAAATAAAACGCTGATTGGCCAGTAGCCAGGCAGGAAGTATAGCATAAGTGGGATAAGGAGAGAGGAGAATTCCAGGAACAGGAAGGCTGAGTCAGGAGTCACCAGCCAGACACAGAGGAAGCAAGATGTGAAGGCAGAACTGAGAAAAGGTACCAAACCACGTGACTAAACATAAATAAGAATTATGGGTTAATCTAAATGTAAGAGCTAGTGAATAGTTAGCCTGAGCTAATGGCCTGAGCTATAAGCATCTATGCGTTTACTTGGGTCCAAGCAACTGCAGGGCCATGGGAACCGAACAGGACCAGGAAGACTTCAGTTATATCAGTTTATATAGAAGGGAGTTACACTAGTTATGTGTCTCATTGCTATGATAAAATGCCTGACAAACGCCACATAAGGAAGAAAATGTTTATTTTTGGCTCACAGTTTATGGGTAGAGTCCATCATCATGAGGATGGTATGGCAGCAAGGGTGTGAAATTGGTTACATTGCTGTTGTAATTAAGAAACAGAAATGGGGGCTGGAGAGATAGCCCTTCAGTCAAGAAAATGGGCTGCTCTTCCAGACCACCCTGGTTCAATTCTGAGCTCCCCCATGGAGGCTCCAGTCCCAGGGAATGCGATATACTCTTATAACATCCATGGGTAGGAAGCACACATGCGATGCACAGACACATAGTAGGCATGTATGCAAAACTATTATGCATGTAAGATATGCTAGTCAATCAATTAATTAAAGAAAGAAAGAAAGAAAAAGTAGAAGAAGAAGAAGCAGAAAGAGGAGGAGGAGGAGGAGGAGGAGGAGGAGGAGGAGGAGGAGGAGGAGGAGATAGATGAATGTTGATGCTCAGACCACTTCCCCTTCTATATTCAGTCTGGGACCAAAACCAATAGAATAGTACCATCTTCATTTAGGGTGGATCTCCCTACCTCAATCAAATCAGTGCAGATTTTTCCTCATAAGAATGCCCAGATTTGGGACTGGGGATTTAGCTCAGTGGTAGAGTGCTTGCCTAGCAAGCACAAGGCCCTGGGTTCAGTCCACAGCTCTGGAAAAAAATTAAAAGATAAGAATGCCCAGATTTTTGACTCCTATGTAGTTCTATTCCTATCAACATTACTAAACAACATAATAGTATATGTAAACATATACTGAAATAATTCTTCATGCCTCAAATTTTGACCTGTAGTACATGTTAAAAGCATATTCATATTGTATGATAAATAAGACATTATATACTTTGCAACTCTACATTCTTATGGTGAAGATATTTTGGATGTCCACTCAATAGTTTGAATGAGAGTACATATGCTTTCTAGAATTCTGATGTAGAGCATAGAAGAGCCTGAAAATTACAGACTATGCAATAAAACAGCCAGCATTACTTCTGTTTCTTTCTGTAATCATAAAATAATTATTAAAGTGTGGTCCATTGGGGTTGACCTTGTCGCCCTTTATTAAAGAAGATTTCAACTAAATTCTTGGAAAATCATGGTAAACCAGCAGCCTGGTCCACGGATGGTCATACTGGCAACTGCATTGTTTATCCAAACAAAACTGTCAAGCCAACCATGCCACTTTCTCATTAAAACTTTTTAACAATTTCCCATTGCTCCTTGTATTGATGTGAATATTTCCACATGAGTCCTGAGTGATTGATTGACTTTTGATTCCAATTTTTTCTCATATGTTTATAACAGATATTTCAGCCCTGTTTCCATATCCATCAACAATGCTGACCATTTCCTATCTCACTTCTCTTCTAACAGAACTTTCTCCTCAAAGGATGCTATCAGTATCCTTTGCAGAATAAGTTTCCATCAGTTCTACTTTGCTGTTCAAAGCCTCCTTCTTACTAGCCTCCATTCTGTATCCAGTGACATTCTGCACTGTTAATTTAGAGCATGTTCCAGCTTATGCTAGGATACCTTTGTAATCATTAGAGAAATGTTTATACCCACTGCTAGATGGTCGACTTATGAGGTCAGTGTCTGTCTCATTCACAGTTGTTTGGTCAGTGTCTAAGAGAGTATATCATTCATTGAAGGTGTTAGAGGCCTCAGTCAACATTGGTTGGATGAATTGTCTGTAAATATATCAGTGATTACCATTTCAAAATTCTCTAGATTTATCCCTTGTCTTTTTTTTTTCGTCCTAAAATCAATCTTTTAGTGTGTGCAAGCATAGTGGATTCAAGAGTCCATGAAACTTTAGGTCCAACATATTTGTCTCTCAGATGTGGTCTCCTGGGACACACTGTCTTAGAGAAAAGGCACAGCTAAGTAAGGTCCTAAGAAATCAGCCCTCTTGTAGTTAACAACTGTAAGGTCTGCTTGAGATGCGAACAGTAACCCCCAAGAGAAACTGGAAAACGAGTAAGAGGATATATGACTAGCCATATTTTAGAGAGATGGTGCTATTAAGATGAAGAAAAGAGCATAGACTGAGTTTTCCAATTTTACAACATTTAAACTGAGCCCGTCTGCAGGTTAAGTACAACATACCATGACCAAAAAAGTCTAGTGAGAAACTAGTCTTTTTGTCCCAAAGAAGCAGAGAACAGATTTTGGACAACCACGGTCACTGGAAAATCTGAAGAACAAACCCAGATAGCTGAAGATTGCAGAGAAGTGCCAGACAGTACACATAAGCTCTGCTCAAACCTATGCATGACCCATAAGCTCTGTACATGTAGGGCTGATTCAACACAGCCTGCTTAAGACTAGAACTCAGGAATATCAAATGCAACCAAGGAGATGAGTTTGTGGGTTGAGCCCAATTCAGCTCTGCTAAGATAATAACAAACAATACCTTCCTTTTTAACTTTACAAAGTATAGCAACTTTGTATCGAAACAATGCCTGTAACCAAAAGGCATTGTTTTTCCTTTTGTGAAGATCCAGAATCATGTAGTTCTTCTCATGAAAAATAACTTTAGAGGTGTTGACATTAGCAGAGAAAGACTTTAAGGCAGACTATGAGGAATGGCTAAAGGAAAACATAATCACAATGAATTATTGGATAGCATACATCTCCGGAAATCTTTTCAAAACAGAACAGTGCCAATCAGTGCTATTCACTCTGCTAACTATTGGGACCCTCAATAGTCCTACACAGTTGTTCGCCCTTTGAAATATAGTAACTACCAGATATGTTCCCTGGCAAACATGACTATCATGAGGACAGTCGACTCCTTTCTGATTGAATTTTAGGCCTGTTCCACAGGTGGGAACTCATGCCTGGAACTGTAACCTTTTGCAAGATGCTGTAGCTAGGGAGATCACAGTCCCTAGTGGGAGAATCTACTGCAGTTACTTTGATAAACATACATGATGCCAAACTGCCTTCTAAATAAACGCTTATGTCTATACCCATAGATAAATGCTTCTTATGTCTTTTGTCAGACAGGCTTCTTTTTGGAGTGGATGGCAGTTAATGCAGAAATGTGTATCTAACTGGTCATGATGCAAGAATAAGTTACTTGGAGTACATGGCCCTACATGCAGCATGCATATCACTTATCCCAAGGACCAGGGAACTTAGTGGGAGAGGAGATGTAAAAAATTTAAGTGCTGGTTGGGGATTTAGCTCAGTGGTAGAGCGCTTGCCTAGCAAGCACAAGGCCCTGGGTTCGATCCTCAGCTCAAAAAAAAAAAAAAAATGTAAGTGCCATGCAAAATGTGATGCCTAACATGACAATGTTCAACTAATAGTTTTAGCAGACAGGAAGTGATAGACACAGGAACTTGAAAGTTGGTAAAGTTGTAAATGTCTGAACTGAAGAACATAAGATTTTTAAAAAGCAAACATTGAGAGAAACATAAGCAGAGACTCATTACTGTGGGAAATAACTCACCTCATATCCAGGATAGGCACTTGTCTAAGATACGACAAAAAGGTCAGGCCTGGTTTTCTTTTTGAAGAAAATAAGAGCCATGTATTTATGGATTCAATAAATTCAGCAAATTCGAACAGAATAGCTACAAAAACACACAACCATGAGAATCGAAGGTGAGATTATTGAAAACTGAAAGGGAAAAGTTTGGAAGCAAGCAGAGAAAATAAGTTATGGAATGATGACCAGTGACTCAAATGTTGCTAATTTCTTATTAGAAGGTATGCCAGCCAGGGGGCAGTGATGAAAGATAGGAAACCTTGTGAATAAAGAGTTCGGTGTTCAGTGAGACAATCCTTCAAGAATGAAGGCAAATGTCAAGGTAAGTTACAAATTAAGAAAATTAGTAAAATACTTATTTTCCTAGGATATTCACATCCTAAGGCGTCTTGAGAGATGTTTTTGGCTAATAAGTGGTAGCACTAGGAAAGATGCTGTGCTTTGTAGGAAACACAGAGAAGCTTGGAATGGTGTATGCAAGTAGAAATGACTCTTTTTCTTAAATAAAAATTAACGTAAAACTGATAGTGTTGGAGGCATGTCTCTTATGTATATGTCATAAATGTTTTAACAGACTAAGGTCCATTTTTTTGTGAGGTCATGTCATGTTAGTTTTGAATATACTTTGAAAGACTTAAGGGTTCCTATACTAGTGAAGTCATTTAAGTTAATAAAATACAGATCTATAGAAAGCATGTTATTAAACCAAAGGATACCTAATGCTTGCATAGATTTACAAGAACTTCTATTGATACTGTGTTCCTGGTTAGGTAGGCTTCAAGCTTTACCATATGACAACTAAAATTTTTTGAAAATATTGAGTCCTAAATTCTCACTTCTATGGCAAAATTGACAAAAACTAATTTAATAAAAGTATGGCAGTTTTAGGGTGCTTTTCTTTCCAGGAAAGATGGCCAGTAGTCATTTCATTATGATTGCCAAGGTACAAACCTTTGGTAGTAACACCACAGCACTTGATTTTGAATAACTTTACTTTTCAAGTAAAAGGTTACAGTGTTTATGTGTTACTATGTGGAACTGTAGCCCCAACTTCATGATTTATATTGAGTATTCTTTAATTTGTGTCTAAATTTGTAACTATCAAATATTTTCTTCCAGTTTACATACATCTTTGATTGCACATAAAGAATTTTATTACAAAATTATTTCATCTCAGAGCTTCCTTACCTTTTAAATGGTATTTTCTGCAAAATAGACTAAATGCAGCCACAGTATCCTGAAAGACATTTTAAAGCCTAAAATTTAAAAGAAAATCCAATAATTTGGTCTTATTTTAAAACTGTTCAAAATGAGAATCAGTCATCTCTGAGAGATACTGTGATGGGATTTTAAATAGTGATATCAAAACATAATGTTCCCATTGACTTCTGAGGCAGAATTAAACACACTGAAATGATACAGTCTACAATATGAGGGAAATGTCTATGTTTAGTTAGATAGCAACTGAACAATCAATATTTGAAGTCGAAGTTAATGCTATCTTTGCCTCAGAAATTTTTATTCACAGTCAGCTATGAAATTAACGAAGAAATTCCTGTGCTTGGTATATGGTGTGATTTCTGGATCTTGAGGTCACTTTTCTAATTTCATGGAAATCAAATGTCTGTGAATAAATTGTCCAAAATGGAAATTTTCTATCATGTTAAAGTGGAGGTAGATTGATATTATAGTCATTTTATTATTTATTACACAATATTTTTCATGTCCACCACTTTCTTAAATGCTATTGCTATTAGTTTGAAACACCCAATTGTGTTATTTATTAGTTGAAAAAAATAAACCTGCATAATTAAGTCACTTACAAGATCATACTCAGTGGTGAGTTGAAACAACATAACTATAAAATGCTTTTCCTGTTAGTAAAGACTGAAAAAAATAATATCAATCTATTATATCCTGAATGACATTACTCTCTTTTCCAGGACTAGTCATATTATATGGAGTTGAAAATTTAGGGAGTTTAACAAAATCAGAATAGCTTCCTAGTACAGCAACCTAGTAAAGACTAGTTTGCTTCATTGATGTAGTTACTTTCTGGGTAAGCTAGCTGCCACCCAAACCATTTTTGGTTCTTGTATCTTCCCTTTCATGGTATCAACATTCCAGTGTGGTCTCTATTGTGGGACTGTAGAAGTCACAGGAAAGGAAGTTAAGTGGTCACATATGGGGCCTCTCAGTGTCTGGAAACTCACCTTGACACTAACACAATGATTCTGGCAAGTTAGTTCTTGCAACACCTGCAAAACGGGTGCTAAAATGGCTTCTTATAGTGATACTATTGTGCTCAATAATATAGCTCATCTAAAATAATTCCCATCTCCCCGTCATAGGACAACTGAATAACATACCCAATGCTGCCATTATCATTATTGTTGTTGTCATTAGACTCACTGTATCTTCTGTGTGATAAATGCCAAAGGTATAACTTGGAAATCCCAGGGCTATTACATAATGCAGTGGTCCAGCAACCTCCCTACAGGCTGAGTCACACTTGTAGTTGGTTCTGCTCCATGGAATGGCTTTTGTGTCTTTATAAACATTATTTTGTTAAAATAAAATGTTGAAAGTATGGGTAGTTCAAGTAGCAGAATATTTAAGACCATCAAAGTATCTTTTAAATTCTTTTTTTCTTTGCATATTTTTTCCTGAAAATGGTTCTTTAAAAAGTCTCAGCAGTTTGTATTTTTGTATTTACAGATATAAATGTATTTACATAAATGTGTGTAACAATAAATAATTTAAAAGAGATCATGGATATGGAATAGAACAAGGAGGGATATATGGGAAGGTTGGGAGGGAGGAAAGGGAACGGGAAAACAATGTAACTAGAATTTCAAAAATATGAGAAATAATAACAAAGGTTTACATCTTGTGTTGGGATTTTCATATAGTAAGTGGTGCTATAAAAGACAAGGGTTTTTCCTTTACAACTGGCATGAGCAGGCTTAGAGGAATGGTAGACAGGGATTCAATGGTTATGGTGTTCTGCATATCTCAGGAATATTATTGCGAATGGGTAGCTAAACAACTCTCCATCTTGCTGTAGGAACTTGGAAACGGTTACTATTTTAGAACAAAAAGAAATGCTTAGAATATAGGGGAGCCAACGGCTTGAAGGAATCTCTTGTTTCTGAAGTGAGGACCTGCTTGTGAATGGGCAGCAGAAGGCAACAGTTCTTTCTGCTTCTCAGTGAAGTGGGCAGGAGTAAGGAGACACAATTTAGGACACTGAGTCTGATAACTTTATTAAATATTGATTTTTGAAAAATATATCTATTCACTGAGCCATGAGTCTGAGAAGATGAGGGTTGGTGATAAAAATAATTAGTCGTAGTATTTCAGTTTTACTGCAAACAAAATGAGTTGGTAGAATCTATTTGTGGAACCAGATATAAAAATAACTCCACTTGGATAGTAGAGGATGCTCATTCCCCAGCAACAGCCTAGTCTTCTTCAGATTGATCATATTTGTTTCTTTGTGTCTCCAGGGGTTGGCAAAGCTAGAATTTCTAGGCCAATAATATACATTCAAAGATTATTAACCCAGTCTTTTAAGACAGTGCTGGATGGCCTGAGAAAATATTCTGAGTGGTGAAATAAAAGAGACTTACTTGAACCAAGACCAGGAATGAACAGTGGCCTCAATAACTCCACATGCTTGGCATCAGCTGCATTTCAAACTCCAGGGAACCTGACAGCCTTCAACTTCAGTCACCTCTGTAGAGTTTAATGAGGAGAAAGTATTGATTCCTTCAATCAGTATTCCCTAAACTTGAGAATGTAAATATCAGCATGAAGAGGGGCTACTTCTAGTGAACAGGCAGACCCTTTGGAAAGAGCTGCCTTGAAAATGGGGAGGTTACTCTCATTTTAGACGTTGGGGGTATGAGTAGGTAGTTCTTGTTACAGTTGGTGTGGTGGAAGGAAATTGAGTTAGATCAGGCATTTCCTAAACATTAAGTATCCTACAGTCCATCCACATGCCTAAATTTGTGAATACAATGAGTTCTTAATGCAGTATTGTCAATATTCATACCTTTTCTGGGAAACAGTTCTCTACCCACTCTTTTTGTAATTTTATAGAATTTATTTTATTATTATTATGTGTTTTAATTTTATACATCAGCCCTGGGTTCCCCTGTCCTTCACCCTCCTGCACCCACCCTCACCTTCCCCCAGCCCCATGTCCTCCAGGATCAAGGCACCCCTGGGGATTCATTTAAACCTGGTGGATTCAGTACAGGCAGGTTCTGTCCCCTCCTTCCAGACTGAGCAAAGTGTCCCTGTATAAGCCCAAGGTTCCAAACATCCAGCTCGTGCACTAAGGGCAGATCCTGGTCCCACAGACTGGGTGCCTCCCAAACAGATCAAGCTATTCAATGGTCTCACTTATCCAGAGGGCCTGATCTAGCTGGGAGCTCCTCAGCCCTTGGTTCATAATTCATGTGCTTCCATTTGATTGGCTATTTGTCCCTGTGCTTTTTGCAATCTTGGATTCAACAATTCACGCTCTTGCAGTCCCTCCTCTTTCTCGACAGTTGGACACCTGGAGCTCCACCTGGGGCCTGGCTGAGGATCTCTGCATCCAGTTCCATCAGTTATTGGATGAGAGTTCTAAGACGACTGTAGGGTGTTTAGTCATCTGATCACCAGACTAGGTCAGATCAGGCTTTCTCTTGACCATTGCAAGCAGACTACAGAGGATATATCATTGTGGATTTCTGGGGAACTCGCCAGCACTCTGCCTATTCCTGTTCTCATGTGGTCTTCATTTATCATGGTCTGTTATTCCTCGTTCTCCCATTATGTTCTTGATCCAGCTGGGATCTCCTGCTCCCCTAAGCTTTCTTTTCCTCAAATCTTGCCCTTCATTACTCCCACTGTCGTCCAGGTTGTTCACGTAGATATCATCCATTTCTCTGTCATTGGGTGATCCCTGGATCTTCCCTAGGGTCCTGTTTTCTAGGTAGCCTCCCTGGAGTTGTATAGCAGTCTAGTCATCTTTGTTTTACATCTAGTATCCTCCTATGAGTGAGTACATACCATGCTTGTCCTTCAGAGTCTGGGTTACCTCACTCAGGATGACTTTTTCTAGATCCATCCATTTGCCTGCAAACCTCATGATGTCATTGTTTTTCTCTGCTGAGTAGTACTCCATTTTGTATATGTACCATATTTTCTTTATCCATTCTTCAGTTGAAGGGCAACTATGTTGTTTCCAGGTTCTGGCTATTACAAACAAAGCTGATACAAACATAGCTGAGCAAATGCCCTTGTGGTATGATTGAGCATTGCCCAAGAGTGCTATAGCTGGGTCATGGGGGAGATGGATTCCCAATTTTCTAAGGAAGCACCATATTGATTTCCAAAGTGGCTGTACAAGCTTGCATTCCCACCAGCAGTGGAGGAGAGTTCCCCTTGCTCCACATCCTTTCCAGCATAAGCTGTCTTCTGTGTTTTTGATCTTGGCCACTCTGACAGGTGTCAGAGTCGTTTTGATTTGCATTTCCCAGATAATTAGGCATGTTGAGCAATTCCATAAATGTCTTTCAGCCATTTGAACTTCCTCTGTTGAGAATTCTCTGTTCAGTTCTATAGCCCATTTCTTAATTGGACTGTTGGGCATTTTGATGCCTAATTTCTTGAGTTCTTTATATATTCTGGATATCCACCCTCTGTCAGATGTGGGGTTGGTGAAGAACTTTTCCCATTCTGTAGGCTGTTGCTTTGTCTTCTTGACTGTGTCCTTTGCCCTACAAAAGCTTTTCAGTTTCAACAGGTCCCATTGATTGTTTCTCTCAGTGTCTGTGCTACTGATGTTATATTTAGAAAGTGATCTCCGGTGCCAATGCATTCAAGAGTACTTCCTACTTTCTCTTCTATCAGGTTCAGAGTAACTGGATTTATGTTTCAGTCTTTGATCCACTTGGACTTAAGTTTTGTGCATGGTGACAGATATGGATCCATTTGCAGCCTTCAACATGTTGACATCCAGTTATGCCAGCACCATTTGTTGAAGATGCTTTCTTTTTTTCTATTGTACATTTTTGGCTTCTTTGTCAAAAATTATATGTTCATAGATGTGCGGGTTAATGTCAGGGTCTTCAATTCGATTCCATTGTTCCACATCTCAGCTTTTATGCCAGTACCAAGCTGGTTTTTGTTTGTTTGTTTGTTTGTTTGTTTGTTTTTTAATGGTAGCTCTATAGTAGAGCTTGAGGTCTGGGATTGTGATGTCTCCAGAGGTTGTTTCATTGTACAGGATTCTTTTGGCTATCCAGGGTTTTTTGTTTTTCCTATGAAGTTGAGTATTATTCTTTCCAGAACTGTGAAGAATTGTGTTGGTAATTTGATGGGAATTGTGTTGAATCTGTAGATTGCTTTTGGTAAGATCGCCATTTTTACTATGTTAATCTTACCTATCCATGAGCATGGGAGATCTTTCCATTTTCTGACATCTTCTTCAATTTCTTTTTTCAGGGACTTAAAGTTCTTGTCATATAGGTCCTTCACATGCTTAGTTAGCATAACCCCAAGGTATTTTATACCATTTGTGGCTATTGTAAATGGTGATGTATCTCTGATTTCCTTCTCAGCCTGTTTGTCTATTGTATATAGGAGGCCTACTGATAGGGAGAGCTTGACTTCTTCCTTTCCAATTTGTCTCCCTTTAATCTCCTTATGTTCTCTTATAGCTCTGGCTAGAACTTCAAGTACTATATTGAATAAGTAGGGGGAGAGGGGACAGCCTTGCCTTGTTCATGATTTTAGTGGTATTGCTTTGAGTTTCTCTCCATTGAATTTGATGTTGGCTGTTGGCTTGCTTTAGATTGCCTTTATTATGTTTAGGTATGTTCCCTGTATTCCTGATCGCTCCAAGACCTTTATCATGAAGGGGTGTTGGATTTTGTCAAATGCCTTTTCTGCATCTAGTGAGATGATCATGTGGTTTTTTTTCTTTGAGTTTGTTTAGATGGTGTATTACATTGACGGACTTCCGTATGTTGAACCACCCTTGCATCCCTGGGATGAAGCCTACTTGATCATGGTGGATAATTGTTTTGATGTGTTCTTGGAGTCTGTTTGCCAGAATTTTATTGAGTATTTTTGCATCAATGTTCATGAGGGAGATCAGTCTGTAGTTCTTTTTCTTTGTTGCATCTTTGTTTGGTTTAGGAATCAGGATAATTTTAGTCTTATAGAAGGAGTTTGTTAATATACCTTCTGCTTCTATTGTGTGGAACAATTTAAAGAGTATTGGTATTAAGTCTTCTTTGAAGATCTGGTAGAATTCTGCAGTGAAACCATAGGTCTAGGGCTTTTTTTGGTTGGGAGACTTTTAATGACTGATTCTATTTCCTTAGGGGTTATTGGACTATTTAAATGGTTTATCTGGTCTTGATTTAACTTAGGTATGTGGTACCTATCAAGAAAATTATCCATTTATTTTAGATTTTCCAGTTTTGTGGAGTAGAGGTTTTTGAAGAATGACCTGATAATTCTCTGGATTTCCTTATTGTTTGTTGTTATGGCCCCATTTTCATTTCTGATTTTGTTAATTTGGATGCTCTCTCTCTGTCTTTTGGTTAGTTTGGATAAAGGCTTGTCTATCTTGTTGATCTTCTCAAAGAACCAACTCTTTGTTTCATTAATCCTTTGTATTGTTCTCTTTATTTCTATTTTATTGATTTCAGCTCTCAATTTGATAATTTCCTGGCATCTGTTCCTCCTGGGAGACTTTGTTTCTTCCTGTTCAAGGGCTTTCAGGTGTGCTGTCAAGTCACTAGCGTCAGATTTCTCCAGCTTCTTTATGTGGGCATTCAGTGCTATGAATTTCCCTCTTAGCACTGCTTTCATAGTATACCATAAGTTTGGGTGTGTGGTGTATTCATGTTCATTGATCTCTAAGAAGTCTTTAATTTCTTTCTTTATTTCTTCCTTAACCCATTGGTGATTCAGTTGAGCATTATTCAGTTTCCATGAGGTTGTAGGATTTCTGTAGTTTTTTCTGTTGTTGAAATCTAACTTTAAACCATGGTGGTCTGATAGAACACAGGAGGTTATTCCAATTTTTTGTATTTGTTGAGATTTGCTTTGTGGCCAAGTATGTGGTCGATTTTTTAGAGAAAGTTCCTTGGCATGCTGAGAAGAAGGTATATTCTTTTTTGTTTGGGTGGAATGTTTTGTAGATATCGATTAAGTCCATTTGAGCCATAACATCAGTTAAGCCCATTATGTCTCTGTTAAGTTTCCATTTGGCCGATCTGTCCAGAGGTGAAAGAGGGGTGTTGAAGTCTACCACTATTAATGTGTGGGATTTTATATGTGATTTAAGCTTTAGTAATGTTTCTTTTACATAGGTGGGTGCCCTTGTATTTGGGGCATAAATGTTCAGAATTGAGACTTCATCTTGGTGGGTCTTTCCTGCGTTGAGTATGTAATGTCCTTCATCATCTCTTTTGATTGATTTTAGTTTGAAGTCTATTTTGCTGGATATTAGGATGGCTATACCAGTTTGCTTCTTAAGACCATTTGATTGGAAAGTCTTTTCCCAGCCTTTTATTCTTAGGAGGTGTCTGTCTTTGAATTTGAGGTGTGTTTCTTGTATGCAGCAGAAAGACGAGTCCTGTTTTCGTATCCACTCTGTTAGTCTGTGTCTTTTTATAGGTGAATTAAGTCCATTGATTTAAGGGATATTAATGACCAGTGATTGTTTGTTCCTGTTGTTATTTTTATTTTTTGGTGGTAGTGTGTATGTACTTCTCTTCTTTGGGGTTTACTGCTGTGGTGTTTTCTATCGCCTGTGTTTTCATGGGTGTATCTGCCTTCCTTAAGTTGGAATTTTCCTTCTAGTGCTTTCTGTAGGGCTGGGTTTGTGGATAAGTATTATTTAAATCTGGTTTTGCCTTGGAAGGTCTTGTTCACTCCATCTATGATGATTGAAAGTTTTGCTAGGTATATTAGTCTAGGCTGGCATCCATGGTCTCTTAGTGTCTGCATTATATCTGCCCAGGTCCTTCTGGTTTTCAAAGTCTCCATCGAGAAATCAGGTGTTATTCTGATGGGTTTGCCTTTATAAGTCACTTTGCCTTTTTCCTTTGCTGCCCTTAATATTCTTCCTTTATTATTTATGTTTAATTGTTTAATTATTTTGTGGCGAGGGGACTTTTTTGGGGGGTCTAGTCTGTTTGGTGTTCTATAGGCTTCTTGTATCTTCATAGGCATTTCCTTCTTTAAGTTGGGAAAGTTTTCTTCTATGATCTTGTTAAATATATTTTCTGTGCCTTTGAGTTGGTATTCTCCTTCCTCTATACCTATAATTCTTAGGTTCCGTCTTTTCATGGTGTCCCAAATTTCTTGGACATTTTGGGTCATGACTTTGTTGGTTTTAGTGTTTTCTTTGACTGATGAATCTATTTCTTCTACCTTATCTTCAACACCAGAGATCCTGTCTTCCATCTCTTGCATTCTGTTGGTTATACTTGCCTCTGAAGTTCCTGTTTGTTTACTCAGATTTTCTATTTCCAACATTCCTTCTGCTAGTGTCTTCTTCATTTTTTCTATTTCCCTCTTCAGGTCTTGGATTGTCTCCCTTGCTTTTTCATGATTTTCATTCAAGGATTTATTGTTTTCTTCTGCTTTAATTGTCCTTTCCTCTATTTTTTTTATAGCATTCTTCCCATTTTTTTGTTTGTCTGTTCCTCTACTTTATTTTTGATTTCTTCTATATAAGGCTCTAGCCTCTTCATGATGTTACTTATAAGGTTGTTTTCTTCTTCTTCTTCTTCCATTCTATGATGTTCAGGTCTAGCTGTTGGAGAAGGGCTTGGTTCTGGTGATGCTGTATTGCTCTTTATTTTGTTGTATGGACCTCTGCCTTGATGTCTGCCCATCTCAATTGGGTTTATTCTTGGTTGTATCAGTGTACCTGGTCCAGAAAGAGATGACAGATTTAGGGAGCCTCTCTCTGGTCCAGATGGAAGCTCTGGGCCAGATGGGAATGCTGGTCCAGATGAGAGTGCTGGCCAGATAGGAACTGGGGGGCTGGACTCTGAGTCTCAGGAAGTCCCTGGGGTCTCCTTATTTTGTCCAGATGGGAGCTACTCTTGTCCAGATGGGAGTTCCTCTGGTCTCTGGTTCAGATGGGAGTTCCAGGGCAGGATGGAAGCCTGGGGCTGGTCTCTGATTCTCAGGAAGTGGCTGGGGTCTCTGGCAGATGGGTGTGGGGACAGGGTGTGGAGACTGCAGGATCTGCCTGCAGTCTTGGAAAAGGAGAGCCTTCCTGCAGGGCCCAGTGATTGGCAGGAAACTGGGGCCAAGTTGGTCAGGTCCTCCCGAGATGGCCTGTGTCCAGCGGTGGGACCCAAGTGCAGCTGCCTCTCTGACTATAACCCCGGGCCTACCCATTTTTTTGAGGCAAATCTTTCAGTGTTACCTTTACAGTGAATAATATATGCAATAATGCATACTTGCTGAGAGGGGCTTACTAAAATGGAAATAGTCTAGGCACTAGGACAAACATACTTCAATCAATCACACATAATATTTGCCACAATTAAAGTAGATTGCTGTTATCTCAAATTTACAGAGGAGAATACTGAGGCTCAGTATTAGAAGACTTAACTTTCGGCCTTGAGTACTTTGGAGTGAGATAAGTCTTATAATGGCAAATAGTTAATGGAAAGACTGAAGAAGAGCCCATGAACACACAACACTAGAACAATTATTGTAAGAATTTCCAAATGATATGCAGGTCAAATATTCATCAGTCAGGTATACAGGCATGGGCCGGGGAGAAGCACGGTGGTAGACATGAGGGCACATACCTTAAGAGGATGGCACATTTAGTGAGCTAAGCAGAAGATCTGTGCATAGTTCAAAATAGAATCTTAAAAGAATGAATGAATTAGTGGGAATTTTTACTGTGGTGTCAATAACTTCCCACAGTATAGCTTTCAACTTGGCTTTGCACTCTGGGTAAGTATCTGTGTCATTTTATTTGGTTTAAACCTGTATTATGGAAGATACAAGTCAACGTAAGCAGGTGTGCCCAAATTAAATGAGAGGCTAGATCCAAGTCCTACCACTTCAGTGTTTATAAGGTGGTGGTTATGGATTTCCCTTAGATGACATTGGTAAGATTCTAAGTCAGTGGTCCTCAACCTGTGGGTTGTAACCCCTTTGACAAACCTCCGTCTCCAAAAAATATTTACATTAAAATTCATAACAGTAATAAAATTACAGTTGAGGAGTAGCAATGAAAATAATTTTTTTGTGTGTGGGTCACCACAGCAAGAGGAACAACACAACATGAGGGTCACAGCAGTAGAAAGGTTGAGGACCACTGTTCTAAGTAAATCTCTATGAAGAAAATAGACATCTCTCATACTTGCCTGGACTCTTTCTTCGCTTAACAGTTTTTCAGGGAAGTACACAGTGATACAACTAGGAAATCAGCTGGAACTTGTGGGGTTGTATGTACTGTACTCAGCAAGACTGAGTGGGGGCTTTGGATGAGATAATGAGGATTATGACTTGGAAGACAGATTGAGGCTTTGTAGGTGTCGATTTCTGCTTAACCTCCCGTGTCCATCTGTGCAATGAAGCCTTTATATAGGATATTGTGATAGACTCACCCTGGTGAGAAATCTTTGATTTTGCAGTTTTTGACATAAGAAGTAGAAGAGACTGAACGTTAGCCTTGAGTACAATCCATTTTCTGCATTATTACTTTATGGAGTAATTTTAGAGGTCATGTCAAGTATGCATTTAAGGAAGAAATGATTCTTGTGCAAATTAAACCAAATGAATAGTCACTGGTGTCTTCCAGGAGAAGGAAGTTTAGATAACCTCAATTAAAAACAAATATCACCATGCATCAGTGTTTCTGCTTTCTGAACTTTGCATAAGTGCACAGCACTTTTCCCATTCCTTAGAACCTGCTTTCTTTTCTCAATAGAGTATTTTAGTGGCTTGTCCATGTTAGGTATGGGTCAGCAATTTAGAGTTTGCATTTTGTTCTGTAGAAACTATACTTTATTAGAAATACTATTTAAAATAAAATCAAAAGAGCAAGATTCAGCATTCAGGAAATCATTTCTTCTGAGTAGGCCCTACTTTCTAGTTTGCAATAGCTGGGGACCAACTCTTTAACACAGGATATGATAGAAGACATTTCAGATTCAACTGTAACAGTAGGTATGAAGTACACACAGGGCTAGACATTTGCTATGCAATGATTATATTCCCTCAATTAAGACTAATCATTAAAGTATTTTAATACATGGACATCTGTGTGCTTTAATTCCATTTATAGTTCACTAATTTGAACGTGGCATGACCTTAGTACTCCCCTCAGGTTTGGCATGCTTACGATACTAAAAGATATCTTCTAGCTTTGTTATGAAAAGTTCATTTTTATTCGTGTATAAGATGCTTTTATGTGCAAAGGCACTTTGTTGTTTTCCTGGATTCTGTGTACATGAATGTGGGAGCTGAGCCATCTTATTAGAATTTGAGCATTTAAACAGGTTTGGTTGATGACAGTGCAGAAAGCTCGAATTATCCTGGTCTTTGCTACTGACCTTGTGGCTTTTCTCCCTCTGAGCAAGCCCTAAGAGAAGGATTTGGTATCTCAGCATTAACCTGTATAGATATTCTCAGGGTGGTATATTTAGTGTTAGGGAGTTGAGAAGTGCTCATGAATTACAGGAATTGCCTTGACCCTTGTGTTCTATCCAGTCTTCCCTCAATCAACAAGCTGTTGGAAAGGTCTACTTCAGAAGTGTGAGCTTCTTGTGAATACAGATGCCTAGGCAGGGCCTGTATACATCTCTGGTATAGAATTAGCTCAGACATTCTCATTCTATGAGGCTTCTGGGTACACACATTTGCTCTAAATGGTGCATGAGAATCACTTGGCCAAGGAAGGATGAGCACGAAGGAAGCCTGGGGGGGGGGGCGGGGGGGACTCAGAGTAGTCTTCTTGAGTCCATCAGTTCCCAGCAGAAATCCTGAGAGGGCAGCATTCAAGGATGTGGAATACTGGAGTATTTCTGCTTAACTCCTTCTGTGCCAGTTTTGTTTCTCACAATGTGAATTCGAACTGCTTGCCACCTACGTACCTCACAGAACTATCTAGGAGATTGCATGTGTTAATGGCTGCAAAGTGCTCTAACCTTCTCCCGTGAAAAGTGCTGCAAGACTACAAAAATATTATTATTATCATTTCATGGACATTTTGCAGCTCCCACTGGTTAGTTTCATTCTCCCCTTTAATCTTGAGTGCATTAAAATGGCTAAATAAAAAGTATTTTGAGTAAATAAAGATACCCATGATTTTTTAAAAGTTCTTTATTATATATTTTGGTGTGAATCATCACCTTTCCCTGACTTCCCACATAAATTGCTATGGCTAAACAGCTCTGTAATGATATTGCTACTTGACTATAATTTAGAATGCTGTAAAGATTATTTAGCACAAAGAAGTATTTCCAGTTAAAATTTAGCTACTCCTTTCAAATAGATTTACATTAAATCTTAGGCTGGGTTTTAGAAACATTCAGCAGAGCAAAAATAAAATATAGTTCATGTTTCCACAAAATATCTGCCTCTCCACTGGCTTTTTACCCTCTGTTTTTCTTTGTAGCAGATTGCTTATGTAGATCCAACTGAAGCCTCCTCTCCTCCCATTTCAGCCAATTCTTCCCCATAGTTTTGCTTCTATCCTTAAAAAAACAATGACTAAATAAACCACCTACACTGTGCAAAGCAGCTCAAGGCTTGGCATACTGCCATTTAGACTGGGATTAAGTGTGTTACCGTTATTTCTATTACTACCCTCCCAATGTATAAGCTCTCAAAGAGACAAAGAAGAGTGAGTACCTGCTTTAAGAATTTTGTAGACATGGGGACTAGAGATACAGCTCCTTGTTAGAGCACTTGCCTAGTATGTGAAAGGCCCTGAGTTCCAGTCCCAAACATAAAATAGTCTACATAGCATGAAACATCCTTTTAGATCGAATACAGCAAAATATCCCATGGTCCTTCATATATACACATTGCATGTTGATTAAAATATTGAAACAACAAATAAGTGCTATGCAATTTCACAGTATGATAAGTAGAGACATGGACATGCATGAATGTAGGCAGCAGTGTGTTACTACTGTGCTAAAAAATTGGGAAAGTAAAAATGAAAATGTTATAATACTGTAACTTCTCAATGAACCTAGACAGTAACAATTGCAACCCCTCTGGTATAAACCTCAGAAAATTTTTTTTGCAGTTTTCTGGATGAGTTTAGACAAATGATCTTTCTGCCTATGAGTATCTCTTCTGTAAAATGTGGGTAGCCATATCCTCATCATGGTTATAAATCTTCAATGAGCTCATGTATTTAAAGGACTTTATAAATAGAATGTAATACATATTCATTTTTATAGTTCTTACTTTAATTGGTAAAAGAAAATAAAACCACATACTTATATATGTAAACACCCATCTACAAACCATGAGCTTCTTTTTAAGTAGTCATTATTTTTGCACTTCATAGTAACCATATTCAGTGTGCTTTCAGATCTTATTTTAGTCCGTTCTTTATCCCCTTTAATCCCACTTTTTTTGTCAGTCCATGCCATTGAACATGGTATTTAATCAAAGTACTTGGATCTTCCTATATTCTTGTAGTCATAGGTTACAAAGATTCCAGGCACACGTAGGCAATGGTGACTGAAGACGGATGAAAAGTCCCCTGCTGTCCACTGCCTCCCAAGTAGATCACGCCACCATGAGAATAGAATGTGCTTTCCTCATTACCTATCCATTCCATTTGCCTTTATTCCCATAAGCATATCACCAATGATTTTTTTTTTTTTTTTTTGGTTTTTCGAGACAGGGTTTCTCTGTGTGTAGCTTTGCGCCTTTCCTGGAACTCACTTGGTAGACCAGGCAGGCCTCGAACTCACAAAGATCCGCCTGCCTCTGCCTCCCAAATGCTGGGGAGGCATACGCCTCCACCGTCCGGCCCATCACCAATGATCTTAATCTTGCCAAATCTAGAATCCAACATACATACTGCTCTTCCCTACCTTCTGCTAACATCTCCTGGAAAAACTAGGCTAGATGGAAAGGTTTCTTTCTTTCCTTTCCTTTGATCTCTCTCTGCACCCCTATCATGTGCCCTTTTGGGGATCATTTCAAAGTTGCTAATGGCAGCTCCTCCTCCCCCTACCACTATTGGTAACACCTTTACCATAAAATACTAATAACTCTGTTGTACTCCCTCCTGTTTCTCAACAATTGGACTCTTGGAGCTCCACCTGGGGCCTGGCTGAGGAACTCTGCATCCACTTCCATCAGTTATTGGATGAGAGTTCCAGCATGACCGTTAGGGTGTTTGGCCATCTGATCACCAGACTAGGTCAGATCAGGCTTTCTCTCGACCATTGCCAGCAGTCTACAGAGGATGTACCATTGTGGATTTCTGGGGACCTCTCCAGCACTCTGCCTATCCCTAGTCTCATGTGGTCATCATTTATCATGGTCTGTTATTCCTTGTTCTCCCTTTATGTTCTTGATCCAGCTGGGATCTCCTGCTCCCCTAAGCTTTCTTTCCCTCAAACCTTGCCCTTCATCACTCCCACTGTTGTCCAGGTTGTTTATGTAGATCTCATCCATGCGTGAATTGTTGAGACCAAGATTGGATAGGCACAGGGACAAATAACCAAATGAATGGAAGCATATGAATTATGAACCAAAGGCTGTGGAGCCCCCAGCTGCATCAGGCCCCCTGGATAAGTGAGACAAATGAATAGCTTGAACTGTTTGGGAAGTATCCAGGCTGTGGGACCAGGATCTGTCCTTAGTGCATGAGGTGGCTGTTTGGAACCTTGTGCTTACACAAGGTCACTTTGCTCAGCCTGGAAGGAGGGGACTGGACCTGCCTGTACTGAATCTACCAGGTTTAAATGAATCCCCAGGGGAGTCTTAGCCCTGGAGGAGATGGGAATGGAGGAGATGGGAAGGGGGGAAGGGGAACCCATGGCTGATTTGTAAAATTAAAACACAAATATAATTAAAAAAATAAATAAAAATACTAATAACTTAGAAAAGACTCCAATAAGCTGTCCACATTTATTTCACTTACTGGTATTTCTAGGGACACATAGAATGTCAAAGTCCTTAGACAGATTCATTCCAAATGAGGATGCATTTCTAATGCAAAAATCCAAGCTATGAATTAGGGCAACCAGGGGAATTCTCAGCATAGAGAGGCTTTCCTGTGTTCTCAAAACTTGACCCGGTGGAAACCCAGACCTTCTACCTGCCTGACTAGTGGTTTATATTTGCTTTGGCGTGTGTGAATGGGACTGGAAATTTGAAGGGCTGGAAGGTTAGCTAAAAAGGGCCATGCATGAGATGTCACATAGGTCTTGTGCATGCCGTCACAGCCTTTATGAGATCGTATGCGCATCTGCCATTCCCTTTGGTATCTGGAAAATGCTGTTTCTCTATACTCATCTAGTGCCTTGATTGCTTACAGTCTTTCCACCCTCTTTCATGTTGATTTCTGAACCTTCTGAGAAGAAGTTTGATACATACATCCCATTTAAGATGAGTACTCCTGATGGCTTTTCTTCTCTATATGGTGACCAGTGTATCTCTGTGCGACTAATGAATAAAGAGTTTCTCTGATAAGAGTTAAGATATGCGTCAATATGTGGGTACTGTAATAAGTCATTAGGAGTCATTTCAATACTATATCCATTTAGCAGAATGATGGTAGCAATTTCCTCCCTAGGACCCAAGACCTGTCTAGACAAATGTTCTTACCCTGTTAATAGTGGCAGGTGTGGGTTATTTCTTGTGGAGTGGTTTTTAAATCGATTGGAAAGTGTTTGGTTACTTCCATAGCATCCTGCCACTACTGTACCAATGGGTGTTTCTTTCCAGAACAGTATTTTATAGCTCACAGCGTTAGCACCTAGGTAAGACAAGTACTTATTTTCTCTCCTGTTAGTGGGCACAGCACCTTCCAGCACTGTGAAAGTTAGCCAGTTCGATTGAAGCTTTCTGATCAGGCGTGGATGTGAGTCCCATGCCTAACTGAGTAGCTACTGTCTAGCTGCTGGCTCAGAGAAGGTCCATTTCCTTTAATGGACATGGCCCCTGGTTTGTCAACCACCCTTTAAGGCAGACCCCACCCCACATTGAAGAGTATTTTGGCAACACAAAAAGGTAGACTCAACTCAGTGGGTTTAAACTAACTAATGAGAAAACAGGAAGTTGGGTAGGTAGCAAATGGGGTTGGATCTGGGATGCATTGGGTGAATATGATAAAAATATGTTTTATGAATTTTCTAAAGAATTAATTTAAATATATTTTTAAGTACAGGTCCGGGTTCCACTGCCTGGGTTCAAGCTATTCAATTGTCTCCTTATCCAGAGGGCCTGCTCCAGCTGGGGCCTCCACAACCTTTGGTTCATAATTCATGTGCTTCCATTCGTTTGACTATTTGTCCCTGTGCTTTTTGCAATCTTGGTCTCAACAATTAATGCTCTTACAGTCCCTCCTGGAGCTCCACCTGGAGCCTGGCTGAGGATCTCTGCATCCACTTCCATCAGTTATTGGATGAGAGTTTGACTTAGGACTTTTTTTGTGTGTTCATCATCACAATCGGAATCACCTCTGCTAGACTAGAAAGAGAAAAGTAACCCATGTATTCACTCACTTACAGATGGAGAGGGGAGGCTAGGCTGGTGGATCACCCTGCACAGGAAAAACCCAGCTAAAACTCATGGAACAGCCATGCCTCTGCAGCCCCCTGAAGTACAGACTAGCCTCACCTGAGCCTCCATATTCTGGGGGAATGTTAATTTTAGAACCAGCCTGGTTCTGCACTTAGCCAACCACCAGCCCTTACACACAGATTTAGAATTGTGCCTGACATATCCTAAAATGATACTTTGATTTTTCACTCTCAAACCATGCAATTTGGCTTTCTAAAACTTCAGCGGCGAAGGAGTGCATTTAACATTTGGCTTTGGTGGGAAGAGAATGTTCCAATAGAGCAGTACACATCTCCATGCACACACAACTGCTAATTCAAACTCTGCTTCAGACATTAAAGAGAATTGTGTGCAACAGCTAGTAGGTATTCAGTTGAACCCCATAAACTAAAAGATCCTCAAAATCCAGAAAATGTTTAAATGAATTAAGCGATGCCCAGAACAAGCAGAGATTGGAGACAAATTATTGTGGTGCTGAGATAAAAATTAAGAATGATAAAATGAGAGGCCCCGGGGAAAGAACACACACAGTACACCATCCTGTGCCATTCCTAAAAAGAACAATTCCCTCGTATGGACTGGAATACACCACACACAAGCTATAACCATGGGGTTTCAGAAGTTGTTTGAGTTTGTTTTGTTTAAAGGCAACATTGCACTGTCTCATCCAGAAGTTATGGGACTCAAACTCCTCTGTCTCTTGTCTTTTGAGTTTCCAGCCATGGACCACCACACGCTGCCAGGATTTGATTCTAAAACATGGCAGTCAAGGGGAAATATCATACAGCAGGATTTTGCTTATGAATATAACTGGTTATGCAAGAACAGGAAAGGATCTTTCCTTGTCTAGACCACAGCCTCTCTGCTAAAGAGAGTGTTTGTAAGTAGCTAAGATAATGACCTGGATACACACACACACACACACACACACACACACACACACACACACACACACATATATATATGGCTATGTATATACGCACATATATGCATGTATGTAGCTGCATGCACACACACACACACACACACACACACACACACACACACATTTTAAGTTATTCTTTCTCCCCAGTTCCCACCTAGAACTTCCAAAGTCCGTGTACAGGAACTTTTGTAGGTTGGAAAAGAGAATTATAAAGCAAAATCACACAATTATCAAACCCAAGCTCCTGGGAAGATGAAGGTCCAATTAGGAAGCCTGACACAGCAGCTAGCTTGGCAGGGGGAAGTGCTTCCCTAGCCAACTGCACAGCTGTAATGAAAATGAGGAGGTCCATGTACCCTGCAACTTGCAGCTCTGGGATTCAGAGTCATATATGTTAACTCTGTCTTTCACTTACTGAGTGCCTCTTTGACTTAATGGCATTCCAGATGAGGAGGTTACCATAGTGAATGAAACAGAAAAGACTACCTTTTTCAGGAAGCCATATCCTGAGGGCAGATGGTTGATACCTTAGTTTTGCCTCTATTGCTGCACACAACACCATGGTGGGTGGTGAGACTCTTAACAGAGGTCTTGCATTTTCATGGGAGTCAAGGAGAAAACAGTAAAAATGGACTTCATAGTCCATTAACAAATTCTAACAAATATCTTAGAAAGATCATTTTGAGCCGGGGTGGTGGCGGCGGTGGCGGCAGCGGTGGCGGCGGTGGTGGCAGCACACACCTTTAATCCCAGTACTTGGAAGGCAGAGCCAGGCAGATCTCTGTGAGTTCAAGGCAAACTTGGTCTACCGAGGGAGAGCCAGGACAGGCACCAAAACTACACAGAGAAAACTTGTCTCAAAAAAAAAAAAAAAAAAAAAAAAAAAAAAAAAAAAAAAAAAAAAAACCAAAAAAAATAAAAAAAAAAATAAAACAAAAACAGACCATTTTGGATGTTTTATGCAAGAAGAATTTGAAAGAAGAAAGTACCTAAGAAAGTACCTAAAAGTAAGATGGGTTTAAGGAGTGGCTGAGACATACCAAGACCCTGCAGTGTTTCACACTCCTTGTGGTGACAGGATCCTATGTGTAATCTGTAAGAACTGATGATGGGTTGCTACAGTTTCCCAGGGAGAGAAGTTCTTTCCTTGTGTTGTATAGTAAGATGTTTTTGCAGGTGAGGGACAAGCATAGATGATCCCAACTAATATGATCCTCCATGCCCTGGAATTCATGGAGTAACTGAGATATTGACTTGGAAGGTAAACTAAGGAAAGCGTATTGAAAGAGTCCACCTTAACATCTTGCAATGCCTATTTCAAGTACATATGACAGCTTTCTTACAACTTTGCTTAGACCTTTTATCAACGACCCCCATCTTCTTAAAGCTACCGAGCCTCAGAAGTAAATCCCGCACCTAGAAAGGGTAAGAGGACATGGTGGCCACATGGCTACAGACTTCAGGTGAGGGAGATGCAGCTTTGTCCGGGCTGAATGCGGGAATCAAGGAAATCTGATTAGGAACTCAAGGCCCCTGGAGCTGGAAAGCCAGTGCTGTGAGAGAAATGACCGGCTTGACTTTCTACTCTGTTGCTTTGACTGTCACTCCTAGTCACATAATTGGCAGTAGCACCATATCACCATAATTGTCTTTTCCGAATATGCCGGAATCTAAACTTAGCTGGTTTTTATCGACATCACTACTGATACACTGTGAGCTTTACCTCTTCCAATCACTGCTTGCATCTGTGAGTTACACATCTCTTCTAATGAGCCCTGGGGCTGCCTATGATCCAAACCACCCCATAACATGCTGCATTAGAAGGTCTCCACATACACCTTGCTCTCCAAATGTTGTTAGCTTTGTTTCAGTTAAAGCTGAGGTTGAAATAAATCTTAGGTTGTTTTAAAACAGTCTGTCTTTGGTCTTTCAGTTCCCCTTAGGGGGGAAAAATGTTTTCAGTTCCTTAACTCTTAGACAGTGTTTAACCCCAAGCTAATTCCTCCCTAACTTCAAAATGTTTAATTGTTAATGGCATTTTATTAGATTAATAAAAATTATTAATGACTGATTGCTCATTGATCTATGCTGAAAACTTTTGCAAAAGAAGTTTTCCATTTAATAGAAGAGACAGCTACAGAAAGAGCAGAGAGAGACATGGTAACATAGAAATATGGAACTCCTCCACTTCCCCATCATCTCTTCTTAAAAAAATATTTTTGTCCTTTTTTTAATAAATAATTTTTTTCTTAATTATTATGTGTTTTAAATTTTACACATCAGCCATGGTTTCCCCTGTCCTCCCCCTCCAGCCTCTGTCCCCACCTTCCCCCCAGCCCCTCCCTCCATTCCCATCTCCTCCAGGACCAAGACACCCCTGGGGATTCATTTAAACCTGGTGGATTCAGTACAGGCAGCTCCAGTCCCCTCCTTCCAGGCTGAGCAAAGTGTTCCTGTGTAAGGCCAAGGTTCCAAACAGCAAGCTCAGGCCCTCTGGATAAGTGAATAGCTTGATCTACTTGGGAGGCTCCCAGGCTGTGGGACCCGGAACTGTCCTTAGTGCATGAGCTGGCTGTTTGGAACCTTGGGCTTACACAGGGACACTTTGCTCAGCCTGAAAGGAGGGGACTGGACCTGCCTGTGCTGAATCCACCAGGTTTAAATGAATCCCCAGGGGAGTCTAGTCCCTGGAGGAGATGGGAATGGAGGGGAGGGGCGGGGGAGAAGGTGGGGGTGGGGGCTGGAGGGAGGAGGACAGGGGAACCCATGGCTGATGTGTAAAATTAAAACACAAATAAAGAAAAAAATATCAAAAATATAAAAAAGTCCTAAGTAGAATTCCATTTTCATAATTTACTTCAGAAACAACCCTTGTATAAAAACATAATTCCTTTTCTATGTTCTCATTTACTCGGTGACCATGCGACTCAGTGTTGCCTAGTCTGCCGAGATTCATGAAGGATTTATCGATAGGCATTTTGTGACCATAGCCATCCCAGAAGGCCACCCTGCTTTACAAACCCTATCTAACTTGCTACTAAGACTGTTAACAGCATCTTCACAAACATAATGCCTTTTTATGAAAAAGCAACAAAATCAGCACATAAAAGAAATCTCTTATTATGGGCTTCAAAGGGGTAGAAGTTTGTATCTGAGAAATGTATGAAATAGAAGTAGATGAAAGGAGACACAATCAGAAAGGAAATATGCCCATGATTAATCAAAGACAAATAATTCTGTCATTGAAAAATGAGTCAGTATTTAAGGTTTTATTCTATTCTTTTACACCAGAATTCTGCAAGACTTTGAACTCTCAGCATTAGAAATGAAAGGACATAATATTTTCACTCAGGATCTTTTTTTTTTTTTAAGCAAAGCAGAATTCTATACTTAAAAGCATATAGTAATTGTTCCTTATTGCCTCTCAGATGAAAGCCTGGGTTTCTGCACCTGGCCCCAAAGTCCTGCATAGCTAGACTTCCCTTCTCTCATCTCCTTAAAGTCTTAACAAGAATCATAAGCTCTAGTAAGCCTCACCTGAGCTCGCCCTGCCCAACGAATGCCTTCTTTGTACCTCCTTTTCAAGCATCTTAATGTCTAAGAGCCTCTTAAGGCCATAAAGTACTGTCAGCCAGTCCCTAACACCTAAATACAGAGAAGTGCATATTTTACTGAAGGTCAGTCCATCCTTACCATGGGCTTTCCTTTTTTGCCCCAGCTAGAGTCTGTACCTCCCTTCTCTGAGCTCTTCTAGCATCTACACCTCCAGCACTCGCCTCCAATCCACGTTGGCATCATGGGCTGTTTTTGACACAATAATAGCTGAGCAAATACACCAAGAACAAAAAAGTCAGCTTTTTAGCTCTTTTAATAGTCCCCAGTGGGCCTAAGAAAGTGCAGTGAGGCTGGAGACATAGCTCAGGTGGTGATATGCTTGCCATAAAAGCAGAAAGACCTGAGTTTGAGCTCCCTGAACTCCTTAAAACAAACAAACAAATAAACAACAAACATAAAGGTGGTGGTGTGTTCTTATCATCCCAGCACTGAAGAGACAAATGAATCCCTGAGGCTTACCAGCTAGTCAGACAATCTGAATTAGCAAGCTCCAGGCCAATGAGAGACTCTGTCTCAAAAAAGAAAGTGAATAGCTTCTAAGTAATAACACTCCCAAGGCTGGACTCTGGCTACTACATGCATGCACACATATGCACATATACACTCACTTACCCATACATGCAGTCATATGCAGGCAGGCACATATATGACCTGCATGATTTTTATAGTGTTGAATTTGTGATAAATTCAGAGAGAAGCAGACATTATCCGAAAGAAAGGATGCACTTTCATCTTGAGGTACAACTAGGAAACCGGGAGAGATTAACTAATTACTGTTGGCAAGAGTTTTCTTAATGGAAATTTCAAGTGGCCAGGAGACACTAAACTCCACAGTCAGAGTCTCTCTCAAGTGGCTTTCTCACCCACAATTAGTGTTTATATTTTGGATTCCTCTTTAATATCTATAAAAATCATAAAAACATTTTTTTATAGAGAGAGTCCTCAAGAATAACAGCACCGGAACTCTCCACAGTGGGAATCTGAAACCCTAGCACAGGGAGGGCATCAGGAGAAAATTGATTCCAAGGAATAAAAGTGATGGAGGTCCTTAAAACAGGCCTCTATCCATACCGTCATCACAAAACATTGGTTTAGTATTTACGGTATATAACCACTTCTTATTTTGTTCTAGTTTACTTAATTCTCAATCCTTGTACCCAGGTTTCCATCCAGTTACCAAGGTGAAGCAACAAGACTAGATATTGTGGTAAGCACTGGGAAGATGGCCCAGTGGATAGTTGTGGTAAGCACTGGGAAGATGGCCCAGTGGGTAGTTGTGGTAAGCACTGGGAAGATGGCCCAATGGGTAATGGTGCTCGCTGCACAAGTACTTATGTTCAAACCCCAACATGTAAGTAAAAGCCTGGGTGTCCCTGCATTTCTGGAACCCTGGTGCTAGGAGAGATGCAAAGACAGGAGGATCCTTGCAGCTGATTGGCTGCCAGTCCTGCTTGCATTTCAGTTAGAGACCATGTCTTAATGGAGTATAGTGGAGAGTGGGGAATAGGACACCCGAATTCTCCTCTGACCTCCATAGGTGTTCAAGGACACAACACTTCTCTCTCTCTCTCTCTCTGTCTCTCTCTCTCTCTCTCTCTCTCTCTCTCTCTCCACACATACACACACACACACACACACACACACACACATACACACACACACACATCCCTTATAAACACATACATTCATATGTATACACATGAGTAACCAGACCTTGACCTGTGACAAGAAGACTGTGTGGAAACTGAGGCTCAGTCAATATACCCAACTGAACTCTGTGCCCAATGCCAGCACAGCACTGGTTTGTTGGCTGCGTAAGGACAAATCAGGTGAATGGCAGAATCATCCACATCTTAGCTAACGAAGTAGAGGTGCTATCCTCATTGAACACTGCCCACATTACAGAGCTTTGAACAAATGGATATAACTGCTGCCGAACCTCAGTATGAGGGGATTGTTTGTTATGCAGTACTGTAGATCAGGAATGAAAGATAACCAGGGTGATGAATGTTGAACAGATAGGTGAAATAGATAAACTTTCTTGTAAAAAAATAAAGAAAAAGAAAGAAAGAAAGGAGCAAAGACAAGTTGTTGACTCACCATTCTGTCTTGTGGACCTGTCGATCTGTCTGTCACCTTGATGTCCTCTGTGCATCCCCTTCTATGGTCCTTTTCTAAGCTCTCCTACCACTTATCTTTTTACTCATTTCAACAACACTTCTGTCCACATGTGGTAAGATTTGTGTTATCACATTATTACTACCATCCTCCTCCTCTTCCACATCATCATCATCAGCAGCAGCAGCAGCAGCATCACCATCATTATCATCATTGTCATCATCATCATCATTACTGTCATCATCATCATTGCCATCATCATCATCATTGCCATCATCATCATCATTGCCATCATCATCATTACTGTCATCATCATCATTGCCATCATCATCATCATTACCGTCATCATCATCATTGCCATCATCATCATCATTGCCATCATCATTATCATTGCCGTCATCATCATCATCATTGCCATCATCATCATCATTACTGTCATCATCATCATTGCCATCATCATCATCATTGCCATCATCATCATCATTACCATCATCATCATCATTGCCATCATCATCATCATTGCCATCATCATCATCATTACTGTCATCATCATCATTGCCATCATCATCATCATTACCATCATCATCATCATTGCCATCATCATCATCATTACCGTCATCATCATCATTGCCATCATCATCATCATTACCATCATCATCATCATTGCCATCATCATCATCATTGCCATCATCATCATCATTGCCGTCATCATCATCATTGCCATCATCATCATCATTGCCGTCATCATCATCATTGCCATCATCATCATCATTACCATCATCATCATCATTGCCATCATCATCATCATTGCCATCATCATCATCATTACCGTCATCATCATCATTGCCATCATCATCATCATTGCCATCATCATCATCATTGCCATCATCATCATCATTACTGTCATCACTGTCATATCACAACCAACACCAGCTCTTCTACTACTACTAGTACTACCACCACCAACAACAACAACCACCACCATCACCACCACCACCAACAACAACCACCACCACCACCATCACCACCACCACCAACAACCACCACCACCATCATCACCACCACCACCACCAACAACCACCACCATCATCACCACCACCAGCCCCATTATCATTATCACCATCATCAATACCTAAATTGTAACAACAAAAAAAAATTTCAAAAAGCAAAAATTTTCATATATTAATGGAGAGGAAGAAGAATTTTCGGTTAGTTACATTGTTACCCATATTTGCGAATGAGATTTTTTTCTATTTATTGACTGCTTCTGTCATCCCCTACTGAGTCTTATCTGAAGCCACCATATTTTAAATGCTACCCTTTTGATCTGCATTTACTATCCACACCAGCAATGGTTCTGGTTCTCCAGCACATACTCTTGAAAGGATTTTAAATTCTGTATTAATTAATGGATTTGGCACTACAACGCATGGCATTTGTTACTTCGCCACAGCCTAGTCTGTGTTGTAATGTTTTTTTTTTTCTTTCTTTAGCTTTTAAACAGTTTTTCCAGCTTCTAATGGTGACTTTTAATAGTCTTACTCATAAAAACTCATTCATGGCTGTGAACTCTGGCCAAGTGGCTTACAATTCACAGACTTATAGAAAATTGCACAGACAAGCATTCAAGGTCATACTTACCTGATATGTGTCATTAAGGTTGTGGCAGGAACATTTATTAATTGCTATGTTATAGACTGCATAACATAAAAAGAGCAGTTGAAGAAATGGCTCAGTGGTTAAGAGCATATATTGCTCTTAGAGATGACCAGACATTGTTTTTTTAGAACCCATGTGACATCTCACAACTACCCATCATGTAGGCACCAATATACACATGGTACACATACACTCATACATATATATTTTAAAAAATATGAGTAGTCCTCCTAATTATTAATTTGTTTTTTAGGGTTTTTTTGTTTTTTTAGTAAAATGTGTTCTATCCACTTATCCCCATCTATCCAATCAGCTAGTGATAGATTTTGGCATGGTTATAATTATGTATTGATAAATTCAACTTTAGAAAGTATCAATGTAAACACCCTCTTGTATGTATTATTAAATAAAATGTAAATCTCAATTACAGGTATTTTTTATATGAAGGGAAATAGTCATTGCTGATGTAGTAGGAAAGAAATCTCAGCTAAAATTAAACAGGCTTTATCTTTTAAAAATAGTTATTTTTAATCACATTCACATGTGTGTCTGTGAGTGGGTATGTACACACATGAGTGCAGATGCTTAAAGAATCCAGAAGAGGATGTTAGATCTCCTGGGGTTGAAGATACAGGCAGTTGTGAGCCACCTGGCATCGGCACTGGAAACCAAACTTGTGTCTGCCAGGAGAGTAGTACATACTCTTCCCCACTGAGCCATTTCTCCAGCCCTAGGATCTGTGTTTATATCTACCAGTAAAAAATGATATCTCAGTCATTCCTAGTCTCAGTTTCTTTGGCTATAACTTTAGATAATCCCTATACCAATGGAGTTCTGAATGTCACATAAGATCTCATGAGTCTGGTATATAATAGTCACTCAGAAAAATGTTGAAGCTGAGTTTGGATGGTTTTGAACACTGATGACTACTGAGTTACCAAGTAGGATGATCTCTAGTAGACAGACTCACTACTGCAAGTGTCTGGATATTCTGTTGGTTCACGGAAAACTATTTTACTTTATTTATGTTTGTCATTGGGATAATAAAATAATCTCTGCTTTCCCAGATGTTCAAGCATCCATGTAAAAGTGATCTGGACTCAGTGACAGTAGTAAGGATACCCAGAGTAGCTTTCATACTCAACACGGCTCTTTGATACAATGAATTGTTCAGATGGTACATGCAATTATTTACTATTGATATAACAAAACTTGGTGGCCTTTTTGCTCATTCTGCTCCTGAAATATAACATTTTCCATAGGAAATTTTAAACCCTTTAGGGAAACAAGCATATGTGCAACTAGCCGTGATATATGCCTCAATGAAATGAGGGCTAAATGTACAGAATATACATAAAAGAAAGTTCTGGTGGAATCACAAAAACATCATATGAAAACAGATCTGGAAAGAATTTGGGAGAGAAGCAAACTATTAATAGAGATTGTCTAGTTACATTTAATTGTATGCTAACACACCATAACTAAGGCAATTTATAAAAGAAAACATTTAATTTGAGGCTTACAATTTTAGAGGGTTAGTGCAAAGATAGTGCAAAGGCATGGCAGCAGCCACAGTTTAGAGTTTACTTCTTGATCCACAGGGAGGAGACAGAAAGAAAGAGGCACACTGGCAAAAGTAAATCTTTGAAACCTCAGAGCCTGCCACCATTGATTCCTTTCCTCAAACAATGCCATATTTCCTGTTCCTTCCCAAACAGTTCCATCAACTAAGCACAAGTATTCAAACTTATGATCCTGTAGGGACCTTTCTCACTGAAATTACCATAGCCTTTGAAGATGAAAGCATTTACAAATGATGTATTCTGGAACCCAGACAGTCTGCTGGGTTCCAATCTTTGGTGGGTATTTTAGGTTGTCCTCGGACTTATATTCTATCCTCCTGCAGTCTGCTCTGAGTTGAAGGTTCCTGGCCAGAACAGTTTATGTCAACCAGCTTTCTTGTCCTCTGGCCCAAGGATGGCTTTAACTAGTAGAGACACCATGAATGGACAGAAGGGAGGAAGAAGAATGAGGTCAGGGTAATTTTCTTCCTGTTTTCCCTCCTGCAGTGTCATAGGAGCTAGGCTAATTCCATCAGAGACACCTGCTAAGCAGGCACTGATTCTGTATGCAATCATCTTTTCCTTTCCTGTATCCATTTTTCTGTCTTGGGACATTACATTATCCTTTGTCATTTACCAATACACTTATATATCTTTACAAATATAATATACCCTATCTTCAACTTTATTACATTATTATAACTTTGCCATGCTTTCTTTTTCTTGTTCAGACACTGTCTGATAGGCTTCATTTTTCATGATTTTGTAAGCTTTTATCTATGAGAACTTATCAGACTGTCCATGACACAAAGCTGTTTACACCTGCCTAATTTGACCATGTTGCCTTTTTGTTGGGGGTATCTACCTATTCTTCTTGGATGTATTTCTACTAATCCTTTAAGACTCATAGTTCAGTAACATCATCCCTGGGCAGCCCTCATGGACCTCAGCTTCTTTCCTTTGAGTTTCTTTAGCTGTCATTCATATCTACTATTTGGAGTTCTTGCCACATTGATGTACAGATGATAGATAGATAGATAGATAGATAGATAGATAGATAGATGATAGATAGATAGATAGACAGACAGATAGATAGATAGATGATAGATAGATAGATAGACAGACAGATAGATAGATAGATAGATAGATAGATAGATAGATAGACAGATGATAGATAATAGATAGATAGATAGATAGATAGATAGATAGATGATAGATAGATGATGGGTAGACATATAGACAGAAAGACAAGATAGATGAGAGAAAGATATTTTACTTGTGTCTCTTATTAAAATCAGTTCCTTTAGGGTAGAAACCATGTCCCCTCCATCTTTATATAATAATGACTCACATAATTCTCACTGGTTAGATTTAGTAACATGATTTAGTGTTTTATTCAGCAATCAATAAAAATCTAAAATTTAATTTGCTCACTTGATTAATTTAAAACAATCTTGGATTTCATATATGAAAGTTCAAATGGGAAGACTGATCCCTTTAGATAAAGACTTCGTTCTGGATGAAGCTAGCCTGGTAACCATTCTTTGAGCTTTCCTAGTTTTATAATGTGAATTTCATGGTGAGCATAGATGTCTTTAGTTCTTTGTACTTTGATGGGTCAAATATGTTTCTTTGTGAAAGTCTCTCTTTTAAAAACCTGACCTTGTTAACACAGTGAATATTTTCCTTTCAGAATCACATAACTGATGTATGTCATCCATATGAATAGCATACTTCATGGATGTTTAGTCTATGTAAATGAGTGTGGGTTGTATAAGATTTTACATTTTATTCCATTCAGTAAAGCATGTCATTAAACTAAAAGAGAATGACAACAGAAGGCTAGAGGAGCCTCATCCCTGTCCTAACTTATTTTACAGAGGTTGCAGAGATGAATCCAGTCACATAGCTAGATGTTTTTGATTTGTGGTTTGTAAAACTTCCTTTAATGTAAATGGGTAAGTCCTTCCCTGTTCTTTAGAAATAGCTACCTCACTTGACTATCCTTCTTCAAAATCAAAAAACGAAACACAGTTCTAGGCTACTTTTCCCTGTCCAAATACCTCTTCCTTTCGTATGTTATCCCTTGCTAGATTTTATACAATCCAGGAAGTAATTGAAGAGAGAGAACACTTTGAGTAGCAAACTTTCACCTGTTCAAAGAACTGATGGTTATTGCTTCCAAGACCTACTTGGATTCGACTTCAGAATGACTTTAGAAATGGCACCACCATGGTTCCTTGTTCTCTGTCTCTATATGTATGTGTGTGTTGGAATTTAAGGGAGTCAAGTGGCATGGTTCCTAAGCCTGGGGTCTTTTGTAGTAGGAACTGCAGGTGAAAATGCCATCAATTTCTTGTTGCCTTGTTTTCAGGAACAAACTAGTTTGATGTTATTTCTTCTTCGATTTTTCTAGGACATCACATTCAATTCTCAACTGTCCTGTTTTTGAAGAAAGATAAGACTTGGGTTTTGATTGAATTTTCCTTGAGATCAGTTATTGCCGAGTCCAGTTTATTAAAGGACTAACATGCCATCCGTTCAGAATTCTCTGAGGTCATACTCAAGTTCATCTTTGAATTAAAGAAGTTATTTTTCCTAAATTGTTACTCTTGAGTTACATTTGTTTCCTATGCAATGGAGGGGAGGATTAACTGTAAAATCAGAAATATGTGTTCTTTCACTCTGATATGCCCTGCCTTTTTTTTTTAGTCTGTAGAGATGCCGAGGCCAAGTTGTTAAAATATATTCATTTAGCTTACTGTCCTACTGTTCTGTTTGTCTTTCTTATCAGCCTGTTTCTAATTTCTCCAGTTCTATATAGACTAGATATTTGTGTAGTAGGATTCTTCAAAGAAAATAATATTTCCTTTATTTTTGTGTTTGATAGTAGGTCCAGAAGTGTGGTTTGGAACTGAAAAAAAAAAAAAAAAGATGTGATGTATGGTTGCAGTTCCTCCATGTTGGTTGTTAAAAAAGGCATGGATGAGGTTTCTAGATGCTGGTCTCTCTTGGAGACTAATTCATGTTGAAAGATGTAGAAAGAGACTGATGTGTATACTAAGTTTATAGCACAAACAACTTAACATTGCACACCTCTACCAATGAACTATGCTACTTAGGCTAGGCAACCCACTTAGGTTTAAACTTGACATCCATTTTCACATCAAAGTTACAGAGATGGGAATCCTCCTGTCTGGGTTTTTGTTGGCTTGTGGGTTTATGCTTTCCTAAAAGGTACAGATTTCAGGAATATCCTAATTTGAAAATGATTCTTTCATCTGTTACTTCTAGAATCCTTAAGAAAATTATTAGGCCCTTAACATGAGAAATTAAGAAAAAAATAAAAGCATATTCAGGGCTAGGGTGATGATCCGATAACACACTTATGCAAGTGTTAAGGCCACGTTTTTATATTCTGGAGCCAGGAGAGTCTGGGGACACATTTGTAATTTTAGTGCTTGGAGACAGAAACAAGGAAAGTCTGGTTAACTATACTAGCTAAACTGGAGTGAAATCTGGATACAGAAAGCCACCCTGACTCAATGAATAAAGTGAAATGCAATCTAGCCAAGGCCAACCTCTGTTTATACCCTCACACATGCAAGTATTTGGTACACAGAAACAAACACCACATCTAAACACACAAGCACTAAAAAGTAAATAAATGAAATCATATGCAAGAGAAGTTGAAGCATTTAAATAAACCAGTCAGCTGTCAAGTTTCCTCTTAGAACTCTACAGTAGTATCTATTTATTTGGTTACATGAAATGTAATCATTTTAGCTTAGCATTTGAGGCTCACAAAAATCTGTTTTTATCTCTCCAATGCAACGGTTGCTCCCTCATCAGCTTCATATATACCAAGCTATTTTTTCCAGCAATGGTCTTCACAACTCACCAGTAGTCTCTGATCATTCTTAACTTTGTGTTCTTTCTCAGGTGTTTTTCTGACATGTATTTATTTATCTTTGCACTACAAGTAGGAACTTCTGAAATTTGAGGAACTTTCAATGGATGCTCCAAAATCAAGTGATTTGTTTTCTCCTCACTCTTCTAAGCACACAGTTTATTTTTTTCAATGTGGAATGCTCCTGTTCCAAAGAATTTCTTGGGTGTTTCCTGGTAGATTACCTCTACTACAGTGTGACCAATCCCTCTTCTGGCTCTTCACTGGGTGTCTTTGCTGAGTATTCAGACAATAACTCACATTTCTGCCCCCAGACTCTAAAATATAGATCCCTGTAAGGAATGGTTGGGGCTTTCTACCAAATAATCTCCAGTGACTCTGGGTTTTCTCAATTTTGGTGTTTTAAGTCAATGAATTTCTTAAAGGCAGACTATATATTCCTTCCTGCTTGGTTTTCCACACTGTGGATTGTCTCTAGGTCTCCAATGTACAACTTCTGCTCCTTATTTCTTCACCTCATGCAGGCAACCATGCCTGCATTACCCCTCTTTTCATTTTGTCCTTAGAACCCCATACTATTTAGGGCTTTCAATCACATGTTACTGTGTGGTAGATTATGTTAGCAGAAGTGTGTGTGTATGTGTGTGTGTGTGTGTGTGTGTGTGTGTGTGTGTGTGCACATGTGCACATGCATGTATAAGTAGATGGTATTGCTGAGTTATGAAATCAGACTGGTATATTGTTTCTTCTAAGGGGAAGCAGCTTAGCTCCTCCTCTGATAGTAGTTGAGATGATTCATAATCCACATTAATTCTCTTATTATCATTTATCTTCCTCTTATAAGATGTTCCAGGTGGTTGACTGATTCAACTTTTGATCATGTTGTCACCTTCTAGCCACTTTTAATGCAGCTCCTTCTTAGAATTGTATGCCCTTGGGCGTTTCACTCAGACCACAGCATTTACATCTTGAGCATGGCTTAATTGAATATGAATGGTGCCTGTAGGCTGATATATTTGAATAATTAGTTATCAGGGAATGGTACTACTGGAACTGGGTTAGGAGGTATGGCCTTGTTGGGGTAGCTGTGTCTTTGTTGGAGGAAGTTGTCACTGAGGGTGGCCTTTGAGGTTTCAGAAGCCCAAGCCCGGCCCAGTGGCCCTCTCTCTTCATTCTGCTTGTGGGTCTAGATATAGAACTCTCAGCGACTTCTCCAGCACCGTGTCTGCCTGCATGCTGACCTGTTCCCTGCCACGACAATGGGCTAAACCTCTGAAAATGTAAGCAAGCTCCAAACAAACGCTTTCCTTTTGAAGAGTTGCTGTGGTAATGGCATCTATTCAGTGACAGAACAATGATAGAGTGGTGACTAAGATGTGGTCTAAGGATGCTTTCACCTCCCATGATAATTTTTGTTTGGTTTGGAATCTCACACCACCACCCCACATACAAAAAATTTAAATGGAACTTTTGTGATTAGTTCTTAAGCCCTTCCTAGCCTCTTGTCCTAATACCTTAAATACTAATTTTCAGACTTTACTTTGGTCTATTTTGGTGACTTATTAGGTTTTCCTTTTAGCTTTTCTCCAGGGGACATCAATTTCAAACCATCACAAGCACAGGTGTACCCTTCTGCTCTTATAATTCCCACCCACACTCCTAACTCTATCACCTGATAACACCGTATTAAGGCACTAATGGCTGGAGTCTGAAAGACCAAGTGTTAAAAGCATAATTAGAGACTTAAGGGAAACAAATTGTACCCATAAAATTTAGAATTAATTTCAGGAAAATAGGGCAATTGTAGCACCTTGTGCAATCTCAAAATGACTTTTCTAAACCAGTGGCTGCACCAGAAAGCAGCCCGTCCTTACTTCTATTTTCTTCCATGTTCCTTCCAAGAAGAAAAGAAAGGCAGTAAGGGAGTTTTGGCAAACAGCAGTGCATATTTCCTGTCAGAATGCCAGTGGCAGAGATCTCACCTCGACATTAAGCTTCCTTTCTTCAGTGGAAAGGGAAAAGGGAAGGAAGTGTGTGGATGAGGACAACCAATGAAAACCTTAGATATGTTTGAGAGGTACTAAAACCAAAACTTACAGGCACTCAAAGGGGAAGTTCTTCTTATCTGCAGTGAACCCATTGCTCCGTAATTTCTTATTGTTTCTGCCTAACAATGACTAACAGTATCAGCCAGGTTCACACCTAGTTCATATTGGGTCTCCTCAGTTGGTAGGCTTTACCCAAAACTCTGTCTTCTCATGAAACTACCAGAGAGCTAAACAGACTACACAACCCATTCTTCTTGATACTTCTCTATCATGGCTCTTTACAGATTTAGGAAAGCTTTGTTGATAACCAAAGCTCTTTCCTCCTTTTCCCTGGTCAAGTCCTGTACTACCAAGACAAAAATTTAAAAAATAAAGGAAGGAAGGAAGGAGGCAAGGAAGGAAAGAAGGAAGAAAGGAAGTAATAAATAAAGTAGCATATCACAACAGGCATTGTAATCTACTGTAGGCAAAAAGAAGAATAAGTTGTTACTGGCAATTTTAGCAACTTGTTGTGGAGTATGGGAAGAAGCATAGAACTAGCCATTGTCTTTAATATGGTGCTAGAGGATATTCACAGGCCGGGTACTTCCTTTTTGTGTCTCATATGATCACTCTTAAGATTTTTCTTTGATTCTCAACTCTCCTATACTTAAAAGTAAGAAAGTGAGCAATTACTTTGTAGTGCTGAATGCATTTATAAACTATAGATAATGCATATAAAACTCATGCAAAAGTTCTGACCTACAGTGGATGATAAATGATCACTTCTAGTTGATATTCAACTAGAAATTGATTTCATTAATTCCAAATTCAGCTTGGGCATAATTCAAGGCTTTAGCATCCTCAGACTGATGTCATCTGTTGCCTACTATGTTATACAAAGAGCTACCAATGAAGTTCGTGACTGGACCAGGAGATCATCAACGTTGAGTTTAGAAATTGCGGGCATGGGTACTAATTTCGTGTGTGTGTGTGTGTGTGTGTGTGTGTGTGTGTGTGTGTGTTTAGAAAAATGAGGACAGCAAATTCATGAGATCAGGTTGCTAAGATTAGTTTGGCAGTGAATGTCTCAAAAATGTGAATAAAAGCCAGTTAAATGTAGACCTGCTCAGTTCTCTGAAAGATTAACAATACAGATTTCTTCTCTGGCTGGCCTTAGAAGGGAGTGTTTTTCTCAAATGCCATATTCCCTGGAGTCTTGGTTGCCTTTCTTTTTGTGTAGTTGAAGAAAGTAACTTCAAAGTAACAAAGAAAATCTCTAAAATACAAATTTAAAGCAACCAAAAGGAGGGCCTAAATGTGTCACATTCATCTTTGAATTAGACCAGTGTATGTCTTTGGAGAGATATGAAAAACAATTTCTTTTGCTTGGTATATTCTTTTGGTGAACACATCTACAGGGAGAGATCCGGTTTTAGTATCCTCTTTAGACTGACTACAGAACCTGTATTCCTTTGAAGCACCTGTTCCTTTTGCTTGAACATAAAAATCACTAAATGGCTAGACACAGAGAGTAAGAGTTTGACCAACTGATGAGCTCCTACCATGGCTCATGTGATGTAGTCCTGAAATCTTAAGTCATGATCAGCTTGCCTATAGAAATAGACGTTAGCAGAGACATATGGGATCTAGTATTTTCTCATCTACTGGTGGTCCTTAGAAGGTTTTTCTAATGTGTGTTTGAATACATTTATGTTCACTATCAGAAGATTAGAATGCTAGAGAAGAGTTTCAGCCAGCAACAGTGGAGAGTGTGCCTGAACTGTCCTACCCTGGTAATCAGATTGGTGACTACCTTAACTGTCATCATAGAGCCTTCATTCAGTAACTGATGGAAGCAGATGCAGAGATCCATAGCCAAGCACCAGGCCCAGCTCTCAGAGTCCAGTCAAAGAGAGGGAAGAGGGATTCAATGAGCAAGGGGCATCAAGATTATGATGGGGAAACCTGCAGAGACGGCCAAACCAAATTAGTAGGAACTCATGAACTTTGGACCAATAGCTGTGGAGCCTCCATGAGATTGGGACTAGGCCCTCTGCATGTGAGAGATAGTTGTGTAGTTTGATCTGCTTAAGAGGCCATCCTGGTGCATGAGCCGGATTTTTGTAGCCCATTATCTATGGTGTGACACCTGGCACAGCTTTGATGCAGGGGAAGGGGCTTGGACATGCCTCAACTTAATGTACTAGGCTCTGCTGATTCCCTGTGGGGGGCTTTACTTTTTGGAGGAGGGAATGGGGTAGGTTTGGGTGGGGGATGCTGGATGGGGGGCAGGAGGAGGGGAGAGAGAGAGAGAGAGAGAGAGAGAGAGAGAGAGAGAGACAGATCTGTGATTGGTATATAAAATGAATAAAAGATTTCTTAAGAAAGAAAACTGGAGAATATCAGCACTAGAACATCTGTGACCTCAGGTGTTGTACTTCTGTTTTAATGAACTAGAACACAGCCCAAGGTGATGAGGTAATCAGTGAGATCAAGTTACCAATATTAAACTAAACCAGAGATTTAAAATGAGAGCTCTTGGTCAGCCCTGATCATATCCAAGTAACATTATACAGACTGAGTAGGTTTTACTTAAAAATTTTGGTATATACATATATGCCCACAATGACAACTGATAGGAAAAAAAAAAAGTAGGCCATGGACATGAAAGAGAGCAAGGAGTGGTGTGTAAAAGGTCTTGAAGGAAGGAAAGGGGAGGGGAAACTATGTAATTTTAATTTCAAAATGGAAGCAGTAAATAAAAATATAAGGGGAAAAGATCAGAATAAGAACTAATGAAATAAAATTGAATTAAGCCTAGATTTTATTTAAAGGGAGAAATAGCTTATTTTATTTCACAATTCTGGCTTATAGCACAATGTTATGAGGAAGTCAAGGCAGCAGTAACTGGGGCTTCTGGTCACATCATATCTACAGTCAAGAGCAGGAAAAATAAATACATGCATGATACCTGCTTGGTTTCTTAAACTATTAATTTTAGAAAGTTTCTATTCCAAGCAAAAACACATTATGACTTTCTTAAGCCCAAGGCTTTTTGGCCTTTGTGGATGATGTCTCTTGTATAATATATACATATATTAAAATTTATATTTTATGATCACACTGGGATAAATATGAATACATGAGTATTGTTTATTAATACTTTTTTTTGATCTGAAAGTCCATTTAAAAAAATCTGATTTCAAAGGAAATTAAATGATGTCCATGAACCCCTGACGTTATTCTGAATCCTGACTTTAAAAGCAGGCTTTTTCACTTATCCAGAGGGCCTGATCCAGCTGGGGGCTCCACAGCCTTTGGTTCATAATTCATGTGCTTCCATTCGTTTGGCTATTTGTCCCTGTGCTATTGAATAGCTTGGACTGTTTGGGAGGCATTCAGGCTGTGGGACCAGGACCTGTCCTTAGTGCACGAGCTGGCTGTTTGGAACCTTGGCCTTACACAGGGACACTTTGCTCAGCCTGGAAGGAGAGGACTGGACCTGCCTGTACTGAATCCACCAGGTTTAAATGAATCCCCAGGGGTGTCTTGGCCCTGGAGGAGATGGGAATGGAGGGGAGGGGCTGGGGGGAAGGTGGGGGTGGGGGCTGGAGTGGGGAGGACAGGGGAACCCATGGCTGATGTGTAAGATTAAAACACAAATATAATAATAATAATAATAACAATAATAATAATAATAATAATAATAATAATAATAATAATAAAAGAGGGGAAAAAGCAGGCTTTTTTTATTGTATAAAGGAGCAAGTACAGAAATAGGAAGAAAAGAAATGTTATTGTAGTTTCGATAAGAGCTGTCTGTAACAGTTAGCCTGAAAGAAAACTGAATCTTCTTCAACCAACCAGCCATCTACTGCCAATAGCTGTCATGGAGGGTGTGGCCACTGGTAGTTTACCAGTCCTCCAGAGGACAGCCCTGCAATCATGCACATATGGACAGCACTAATTGAAATTAATGGATTATCAAAAAAAATAATAAAACAATATACAGATAGAATATTAGGGGGGAATATGCTAGGGAAATACGGAGGAAGTTGGAAGGCAGACATAGGGAATGAAAGTCTATGTGATCATAGATCATTACATACATGAATCAGAATTTTAAATTAACTTACATATTTTTTTAAAATCTATTAGTTATACGTCATGATTTACATAAAAACAAGTAGTAAGAAAATGTTCTAAATTAGTCTTTCACAGAACATAAAATGAAATCTAGAGTTTCCTATATTAAAATAACAAGTCCACCCATAGATTTCAGTCACTGGCAGGCTAATCGATGTCTGCCAAACAACATTATATTATCACCTGAATTAATTAGAACATACATAGGTCATGTGGTCACACAGAGTGTTTATGATGCAAGAACTCAACACTTTCTTGCTTCTTTCTTTCTTTCTTTCTTTCTTTCTTCCTTCCTTCCTTCCTTTCTTTCTTTCTTTCTTTTTTTTTTTTTTTTTTTTTTTGGTTTTTGAGACAGGGTTTCTCTATGCAGCTTTGTGCCTTTTCCCTGGAACCCACTTGGTAGCCCAGGCTGGCCTTGAATTCACAGAGATCTGCCTGGCTCTGCCTCCCGAGTGCCGGGATTAAAGGCGTGCACCACCACTGCCTGGCCCTGTTTCTTATTCTACTACTTACAAGAAAGCCATGTGTGCACACCACCTTTTCTATTTTTCAGTTACTGAGTTATACTGAGCTGTGTCTAGATCAAGGTCATCTATTTGATCTCCCAAGGTACTTTATCTGATTCTTAGGGTATTCAGATCTGTCCTCTAGGACTGTTATTACTTCTAATCCCCCTCTCTACAGGAAGCTCCTTTTTTGAGTCAGGCTGGATTTTCTTATTGCCTCATAGAATTGATAACGTTTAGAGCAAGCTCTCATAGTTTGGGATTCGTTGGCTTCCCTGGTGTTGGTGAGTTGTCAGTATAATGAAGGACCCACAGACTGCAACTTTCTCCTCTCCTATTATTGGGAGCCTATCTTCTGTCATGAGTCCTCTGGGGAACCTCACCTAATGCCATCACCTGAAACAATTCATTGTTACCCACGCTGTTGTTTTCTTCTGTTCATTTCCTGTGGGGTGAAGAATTCCTGGTTAGCATAGCTTTATCAACAACATTTGACTTTACTGTATGGGGAGTTAGAAACCCATACTTAATGGATTCTCTGCATTGGATAAACTTAAGGGGAAATACAGTCAGTAAAGATAGGAAAGTGACAGGTGATATGAATGAGGAGGGAGTCTATCTAAGGAGGGTAGATGGTTGAGGTATGGCAGGTCACGGGAAGTTCTCCAGATAAACACAGAGCTAGAGATGAAACATCATAAGTAATTACTAGGGCATTTGTTCTGCGTATGATACTAGTGACTATAAGTTTTTTCTGTTCCTAAAAGAGAGCATGCATTCTCCTATACTTTATTTCAAGAAAAAAAAAAAAAGAAAGAAAAGAAAAGAAATACTGGAACTCACACTCATTAGTCCCTTTAAAATATTCTAAATAAATATTTTGCCTGTCTCACCAATTGTAACATGTATATAGAATTATAAATGAATAAATGCATGTATTCTTCAAACATCTGGTAAATTTCACTTATTAACAGTCTGTACTATTATCAAGACATGAGATGTCTGATGCTGGCAGGCCATCATTACCTTTTAGACCTCTGTGATGGCTATTTTTGTTGTCAACTTGACTATATCTGTAATGAACTACAATCCAGAAATGAAGGACATACCTGTGAGAGATTTCTACTTGGTTTGAAGTGTTTTTTTTCTACTTCCAGTCCAGACTTTTGAGGCAGGAAGACACACACCTTTAATCTGGGCCACACCTTCTGCTGGAATCGGATATAAGGACGTGGAAAGAAGGAAACTCTTGCTGTTTACCTGCTTGCCCTCTCCTTGATAACACATCCATTCCTTCACTGGCATTGGAGCCTTGCTTCTTTGGGATTCCAGTATACACAGAAGACCAGTTGAGACATCAAGCCTTGTGGGACTGAGCAACTACTAGATTACTGGATTTTTCTGTTTACAGCTAGCCATTGTTGGATTAGCTGGATAGCAGTCCATAAATCATCCCAATAAATTTCCTTTATATCTATCTGTCTATCTATCTATCTATCTATCTATCTATCTATCTATCTATCTATCTACTATCTATCTGTCTGTCCATCGAGAAAGAGAGAGAGAGAGAGAGAGAGAGAGAGAGAGACAGACACATACACACACACACACACACACACACACACACACACACACACAGAGACAGAGACAGAGATATTCATTCCATATGCTCTGTGAGTCTAGAGAACTCTTACTGATACAGCCTGTTTCTTGCTGGTTCTAAACATTAACAATCTTATTTAATCACAGGGATCTTTTCATAGTCACTTTGAACACTGTTTGATTCTGCATCTATAGCCAGGGTTTTGTGTCTCTTCTTGTTTTCAGGGTCTTACCACATCTCATTCTGTCCAAACTACAATTGTTTTGAAACAATTACAAAGATTCCTTCATCCTTGCTGTATTTCCTAGACATACTGACACAAACTATCCTCCCACTCCCAGACACATTGGTAAGACTCTGCAGTCACTCATGTTGGTTTCTAACATCAAATGGTAATAGACAAATTTTGACAGTTATACCAGTTCCATTCTATGTTCGGCAAAGGGGAAGGGCAAAGCCTCTGTCTTTCCTGTCTTTGGAAGTCCATTCTATGGTGGGTATAGAGCTGAGCCATGATGGGAACTGTGGATGTCAACAATGTCTAGTTGACCAAGCAAAAATATGCTTCGGTGAGACAGGGGCCATCAAATTTTTGTGTAAACAATTTAGTGGTGGTTCCTACAAGGGGAAATGTTCATTACAGATGATGTCAGGAAGGGAGGCTCCTTTGGTAAGGTACAGGAGAAATGTGGTATAAGGAGCAGAGCAGAAATTTTGATATAAAACTACCCACGTTCAAAACTCAGCAGCACTGCTCATAAATGATGGATAAGCCTCTTAAATTCCTTCAACTTGCTGTTCCCATTTTAAACAAAAGGTAGATGCAGGCATGCAATAAAGGTGAGGTATCACTGGTAACTTTTAGAGCATTCACTCAGTATGTGGCTGGTATGACATGTGTCGATGGATTGCTCTGTAGGTTCTGTCTGTTCCTAAACCAGGGCAAAGCCCATCCTCCAGTCATTTATCACAACACGGCTCTACATAGGGCTTCTGGTTGTCATTATCTGGCAAGCCAGGCCAGCACAGTATTTAGAGGATTTACAGCTCTGCCACTGACAGACTGACATCTGGCTCTTAGCCCTGGCTGGGCCAGGAACTTGGCCAAAAGACTTTGCCCAATCCTTCAGCACACTGACCCCTTCACCTGGAACCCAGGGCCTGTCTTTTTTCTCACAACTCTGCTGACCAGGCCGATTAATGACAAGGAACTTCATGTTCTCTTGTTACTACTTTTGTATTTGTGTTCTGTTTTGCTTTGCTGTTTTTGCCCCTGAACAAACAAAGAGACAATGAAAACGAAACAAGCAGCGGTCCTTGGCTTTCTCTAGGCACCATGGAATAAGCAGGATTTAATTGCTGCTGAAGGGATAGTGCAGAAGGTCATCCAACAACTCGAGATCTTATTTGGCGCTGAACTTTGAAGTTGAGAGTTATGGATTGTGGAACAAGACACAATTGCCTGCTGCTGTCCCAGAGTCGGGAAGATAGAATTTAGCAGAAACTGGGTTAGAGCTGATGGGACCTCTCAGGGAGGTCATGGAGAAACTAACTAGCCATCCATAAACCTGTCGGAAGAGCTATTTGAAAGAGAAGGCTGAGGTGTCTCTTCTGTATTTCTAAAAATCTTCAAATAAAAGTAGACAATTCCACATCGTCATAGATATGAAATGGGCAGCAATTGAGGGCATCAAACGTAAAAATGAAACTGAAGTAACCTGTCATTGCTCCGAGGAAAAACTGTGAAATTGGTAGCCAATCCCAGGCTGCAAAGACAGGGAATGAGGGAGGAATTTATTCTTTCAGTTTTATCCTAACGTCACCGAAGAAATGAAAAGTCCAAAGAGTTCAGGAAAGAGAGGGAGTCCCTTGCACCATTGAGACAATGCCTTTGCCATCTAAGTGCTTCCAGTCTACACCCTCTTTCCAGTCCCGGCAAACTGGAGGCCATGCTTATCAGTCCATTGCATTTACACTGAAGAGACAGAGCAGAGGCAGCTGTTGGTGTCAGAGAATGTCCCCTCTTGTGTGCCTGCCAACTGTCAGGCTATTGGGCATTTTTGTGATATGGTATTAGAAATCTCAGTACCCAGAAAACTGCAAGACACACATACAAGGCATCCTCTTTGCCATCACACTGGTCAACTGCTTAGTATGTTTTCTCTTCCCAGATAGAAATTTGGGTAGGCCAGCAGGAATTCTTCAGGGATGGTATTCCCAGCTCAGTGCTTGATCCAGTGAATGGTGGTTCCCTGCAGGTGGGAGGGGAAAGCTGCAAGCAGTGACCTCCACTGTCATAGTTCCCGCACAGGCTTTGGGTGTTGATATTGGGCCTTTAACTCTACGTTACAGCTCCTGGCATAAGAATTCAAATGAATCTGTCCTTGCTTGGGGCTGAAAATAAGTTCCCAGAGTAGGTGTCAGGACTATGCAGCACTTATCAGCAGTCAATATTACAGGTCCTGTGATGGCTTGAGAAGATGAGGTTCATTAGCCATTAATACCCATGGGTGTGTGGGTTCTTGACCTCGAGTGTGTAAGAATCATACGTCTGAAGGTTTGGTGCTATGAAACTATTCTTGTGTGCAGACCCTGAGAATTCTGTTCTCTGGCTTCAATCTACACACACTCTCACTGTCTCTCTGTTTCTAAAACCTGTGTTTTTGTTCTGGCTGCTGTTGAAATGTTCAGTGGCTGCTTCTTCAACAACCACGTGACCAGCTGCCTGGAGGTTGTTTTCTCAGCTTGGCTGGCTGACTACTCAGCTCTCATGGCCACTGATCGTCTTTGGTCTCTATTAACGTGGCTCTTTGTGTCTTATGATTTCAGAAAGCACTATTAAAAGTGGCAAGAAAAGACCACAGGAGAAAAGACTTGTATTAAGCCAAGGAATACAGCACAGGAGAGTCTCCCAACTAACTTACTAAGGAACCTGAGCAACTAGCTTTATCTACCATTGAATTGGTGTTTAGACCAATCACAGTAGATCTCATATGCAAAGGAAGGTGTGTGTTTGCACCAACCACGCCCTTACTTCTTTAGCACTAGTCAAGGTAGTTGAGACCCACCCTCTTCTGGGCCTCTGGCCTAGCTACAAAAACATTCAAGGTCATCCAGGGGCTGTGAGAGAAAAAAAAAATCTGCACAAACTAAAAACAGCCTTGGCAGAGTCCGCACCTTCAGCAGACAGTAAAACTACTCGTGATCATTGTGTAATTTTCCTGAAGTCATTTGTGGCGTGTTCAAAGCTGCCAGGGTTGGCATGAGTGAAGTGTGTCTGGCTGTTTGACTAATGGTCACATTTGCTCAAGGTAGTGAGGGCCATAGGGAGAGTCCAAAAGTTGCTAATTAGGGAGTTGAATTGCCTCATCCCTCAACATATTTGCTTATTTATGGGAAAATTAACACCAGAAGGAATGTTTATAAAAAAGGAATTTAAAAATTATTATTAGCAATAATAGTGATTTTATCAGATTTCAATAGTGTTTTAAATTGCTTAACATCTGCCTAGTGCCCACAGAGAGATAGGTCCCTTATTTGTCTGGATTCTCTGAGTGAATGTTACTTTCCTATTGTTTCCCCAGACATCAGATTTAGTTAATATTCCTATAATTCTATGTTGAGAAAACTTAGAGTTATCTAACCTACCTCAAGTGGGCAAATGGGAATATCTCAAGAAGGATTTGTAGCACATGGAATAGTGGTGGCATAATGTACTAGACCCTCTACCTTTCTCTGGTCATGCTATGGGCTGGCCAACTGACCTTGGGAAAACTCCTTCAATAGAGAAATCTGTTATCTCCATCATCTATATTCAACAAAATACTCCAACAGAGATGATAAAGCTTGTCCAAGTTTCTGAGTATAATGTACAAAGACATTCCAATGTAGCAATCTCATTCCTCAAAGAAACTCACCACTTCTATGGTCAGGTCTAGCTACTTGACAGGGCTCTACTCTAATAGAGTAAAACTGATTTGCCGATTCATCAAGCACACAAAGGATAGCTGTTAATATTCATCAAATCATAACATTTTCTTGGATGTTAGTTCTTCACAAAAATCCTATCCATTTGGCTACAAGTCTGACCTTTTCTTCCTCTTCGCCCCTCCATGCAGGAAGTCCTCATTTCCTAATGCCTGCTGCTAATATAGGAGGCATGTTGAAATGTTTATGCTAATTAGGTTTTGATTGGAATCTCAGAAACAAGTTAAAATGACAAGTTTTATTGCATTGATGAATTAATTATGACATAAAAATCACTGTTCTGCTGTTTGAAACCAGCCCTCTGATTTCTGCTGGAGACGAGCAGATTCTTTCCTCTTAAGAATCAGATTATTTTTTTAAATTTTAATCAAAAAAGAGTGGAAGTGTCTCATATGGTTCTCAGGTGGAAGTCTGGGGGGAATGAAGAGAGGGCATTCTTTTGGTGATAAGTCAATAATGGCGGCAAATTATGGAAGTGGGTTCTCATTTGTTTGTGTATGCATATGTACAAATGGAAAATGATGTAAGAGCAAGTGACTGAGAATAGCCCATATTTGGGCCTGTGACTCTCTCACAACTCCTGTATAGAAACTCACCTTTCGTCTGGTGTTGTATGTCCTGCATAATATACTGATGAAAGAAGCTGTTGATCACAGTGGAGAACATGGACATTTTCTAAGAAAAAAATTTTTTTTTTCCTGAGGAGGAACATAGGACTTCTGAAGATAGAAAACACAAAGTAGCCTAGCTGTCAGCATAGTTAGTTCTTTTGTAGGAATTATACCATGAAGAGCTTGCCCTGTTTTAAGCAAGACACATATCGACTATTAGGGTCACCTAGTTGTTTCAGTCTGAGATCTCAGAGCATCTTAAAAAAGGCACAAAGTTCACCCACGGTCACACAACCTCTTTGTGGTGACATGAGATATAAGATATACTGATCCATATAGTTTATACTCTACTGTTTGATACAGTAAAACAATGAATTGTATTAATGAAAGAAAACTGCTAATTTTAGGAAATTGAAGCACAAAAAGAATTAATGACATGTAAAAGGCCAGAGAGACCATGACACAGACTATTAACTGAGGCATGCACCAAAAACTTGCATGAATGATGTGGTTTGTTTAGAATGCTGAGCGAGATGGGAAGGATATAACGTTTCCTTGGGGTGAACCACTGCTCAGCATTGTCAAATGCTCTTAAGTATTGTGGAGTTTGCTCTTGTGAATATTATCTTTGTGATGAAGTTTCTTTGTCTTGCTGTAGGTCTCTGGTAATGCATTTTGCTGTGAGTTGATTGTTCAGGGCTTTGAATTGGATAGACCCTTCCATATGTCAGTGAATATACCCTCCCTGGGCAATAGATTGGAATGCCCTATAGGAGTCTGGCTGCAATGGACTGCTTTCACCATGAGGTCACTCCAGTAGCTATAGGGGCTCCTATGATTTCTCTCCCAGGAGTCCTTGCTCCAGTAGCAACTGCTCCATATACCCTGCCCCAGTCTTGGAAGACATCACTCCAAGATGAGACTTGGTGAATTCCAGATGACCTTGCTCAGCCTGTGTCTCTACTCATTTAGGCTTTGGGGCCACAGAGAAAGTGCTTTCATGGTGGCTTAGCATAAAAGGTAGTTTTGGTGCAATGCAAGAGCAGTATTGGCAATTATATAAGGCCTGTGATTGGCAGAACTGAAAACTATCCTGGGATTGGTTCAATACAATCCTTTATTTGCACAGCACACTCATGTCATATCACCCTGCATGGGTGTAGGACCAAGCTATTCAGTCCAGTTTGTGAACAGGAAATATCCATGTGCTGCTTCCTGGTGGTATAGCATTAAACTCAACATTAGACCCTTCTTGCTAACAATTTTAAGAAATTCTTAGTATCTTCTGCTGTCTATTTGTTGATTGTTCTAAGAGGTATTGTGGGATGAACTGGTGACATAAAGAGCAGGTGGCAGTAGTGGGGGACAGCAGCAGAAGTGGGGGCAGTCAGAACAGGCGGTGACAGAGAAAGCAGCAGAAGTCACCACCGAATGCAAGCCACAGTGTCTGGAAGAGTTCCAGGGAACTGCCAGGTCCTAATAGCTAGGGATACTCACACCCAAAGACCAAGAGCTATAAAAAAGATGCCTTTGAACTGAACACACAGAGATATGTCTATGGCCTTCAGTGCTTGGAGCCATAAGCCTTTAATTCTCAGGTCCTACAGTTGCAGGAACTGTAAATCCATCCTATAGGTTCTTGACAATCAAGGGCCTTGAACCACCCACAAAGGGGCAGCTGCCCTTTATTTGTGTTTTCTAACCAAATTGAGCAAATGAATCCCACCACTTGATGGAAACCATCTGAGTGATTTCCCAAAGTTTTCTGTTTTTCAGGAGTTGTGTTACCATGTTGACAAAGTGTGATGGACTTTTAAATTGGATGAGATCTTGTTGGTCTTTATGTAGTTGAGGGTGCTGTCCTTGGGGGTTGGTGCTTTCTTTATTTGAAATTTTCTCCATAGTCCTCATAACCTCCTTCAATGGTCTCATTCTACCGTAATAACCTCCACCAGAATCCAGCTAGGATCTGTGTCATGCCCTTGAAATTTTGTAGATAAACAAATTTCTCATTCCTTTTTCAAAGTTGATATAAATTGTATGTTTTGTTGCAGTAACAGGACACAGACCAATCCAGAATTCAATACTGAGAAAAGTTAAGGCAGCTTCTGCAAAGATTTCAAAGGAAAGCTGCTTACTGGTACCTTACAGAAAGCTCTAGAGGATAGAAAGTTTCTCTGAAGAGAACCCACAGAGTAAGCAGAGCCCTGGAGGGGCTGTGGGACAGGAGCCTCAGCAAGGACATCAGAAAGGAGCTCACATTTGACAGAGTTTACCTCTGATCTCAGATGACACTTTAGAATCTGGGTTTTTTAATTTGTAAAGTATTTGATACTACTCGGGAGAGTGAAAAGATAGGAATCTTAGAGGCCCAAAGTCGAATGTGACTGTGTGGATTTGGCTATATATGTTAACATTTAATTCCATTGTGAGATTTTAGGGAGATGGAAGGTTAGTCTGACTAAGCAGAGTGTTTAGAAATGAGGCCTTAGGGAGGAGACCAGCATTAAAATAGGTCTTCAGGGTGGAAGCCCTTGACTTAATGATAGGGTCTTTGTGAAAGAAGAGATAGACCAGAGGGCACACACACTTGTCTGTTTCTTGCCACATTATGGACTGTGTCATCTTAGTACTCTGACAAGTGAAATAGCAGGAATGTAGACCCTTTGACTTCTAAAAATACGAGCTAGATAACCTTTTGTTTTTATAATTACCAGGCTTGGGTATTTTGATACAGTAACACAAGAACAGATTAATACAGGGACAGCCTAAAATTGTATTGCTTTTGCCTTTTCTGGTTACTGAGTTAATGTTGAAAATAAACTTTTAAAAATGTTACTAATAAGTAGTCATGTTTTTATGTTTACCAATCATGCTCCTCACTGTGGTCAAAGAGTGTCACAAACACACTTCTGTCAACAAAACTTCTGGTTAGGCTAGACCCTATATAAGCAGTAATTCTTGATGTTGGCTGTCCCAACAGTGCTAGTCTTGAGTCAATTAATTATTCTTTTTTTTTCCATAGGGAAAATTGCCAGATTTGAAACCATTTAATGCAAATAAGCATTGCTTTGGGAGTTGGGTACATAAACCACTAAACTTAATTGTCAGTCAGTCCAAGTACAAAGATAAATAAAACTTAGAACTTGTTTTCCATGGATTGATTATGGATTTATGGAAACAGCTGTATAATTGATACAGAGCAGAATAATGTCTACTCTTAAGGACAAGGTTATACAACAGACTGGGAGGAGACCTCCATGAAGCTTCTATGTGTCTTATCAAAAATTGAGGATTAGGTAAAACTTTTGGTTGAATATTAGGGAAAGACTGCCATTCTAAGACATGGACATAGCATGAATAGAACCTGTATGTAAGAAAAGGCAGACAGAAAGTCCCCAGGACTATTCAAGTATTTGATATTGTTTGCAAAGTCTACACAGTCGTGCACACATAAACATGACAGATACATTTATATCATCTGTATAAGTTCATAGTTTTCTTAAATTGCCACAAATACACTATTGGTGGTCAGAGGAAGATGCATTTTTTTGTGTAATGGGCAATTATCATCCAAATTGAGAATGCGCTCAGCTTGCTTTCACTCTAATAGCTCCTTCCTTGCCCCAGTGTGACACAGTCATATCCTGGGGCTGCAGCTCAGTTGTAGCTAATGGAAGAGAGGCTCATATTGCTCTTGCATCACGTACTCAGGTAATCATGCTATCTTCATTATTTTAAAGGGACGGATAAATTTAGCAAGGACCTATAATTTAAGTGACTGGCAATTTGCTAACTGTTTAAGTGTATTTGGCAGAAAGCATATTTGTTTTCTGGCTGCAGACTGCAATAGATCCTTTGTAATTCACACCAAATTTGGAACCTATTCAGAAACACTTAGTTAAATTAATGAGATATTACCTACATCTGTTTTTCAGATGCTTCATCCATGTTACCCAGGAGAAGTTGTTTTTCTCAGACTTTCTTAACTCAGAACACAGTTCAGGGACACATTATTTTTTATCAGTAAAATTGGCACAAGATTCCTCGAGGGCATTTCTTTTGACATCTTTATAAAATGTACTCTGGTTATTTTTGTTTTTACATTGGAGTCATGTGCTTAACTAATGGGTGCCAAAATTTTCATGTCATTGACTGACATGTTATAATATTAAGAGCAGTTATATATTTGGTGCCTAGGAGTGCAGGTTCTTTATTACTTATATGTTGCATATGTTTTTTTCTATAAAACAGAATGCCTCTTTCAAGCAGTTAGTTACTATATCTTACTTAGGTATGTCTACAAGTACCAAGTGATGAAAGTTTTGTCCTTTAATTCATCTCTCCATGCAAATCAGATCTTCAGAAATATTTTACTTAAAATTTCAATATGTAAATGTTATCTTCAAACCACTCAAAAGTATAAATAAGATGTTGTAGTATAGAAGTAATATTATTTAATGGTCATCTTTATTTACCATTAAGATATTCTTCATGGTAATTGGAACAAATGATTCCTCTGAAGAAGATATTTTATATTAAGCCTTTTCTTATAAAAAATAGCTTGTAAAGGAGAATACCCCCTACCCCAGTGTTTGACACAGTGCTGGCTACAATAATAAGCATCTTTTTATAGTCATTACTACCTGTGTTAGTATCAGATCTTCCCTGAGATTCCTTTGCTGACAACAATTTGCTAGTACATCTTACATTCACAGGAAATAATTTTATTAAATTGAGTAAAGAAACATAGGAAAGGGAGAGACTAATTTTTTGAGGGATAGATAAAATAGCCATACATGAAAAGTGTTATCCTGGGCTTGCCTATTTCGGTTGCAAAGCCAATAAAGTCTTTGGCCCTCTTAGTTACTAATGGAAAATTCCATGGTTCATGTAGAGATCAATAGCTGGTCTCTTCTGTTTTTCAGCCTTGAGCTTCCTGGCTATTCAAGTATGGGAATGGAAGACAGTTAGATCACATGGTCCAGTGGAGGTTTTCTGGATATAACAGAAAAGAGGAGCATGGCTTCTGGCATTTGTTTAATGAGAGAGTAGTTTCTAACAGATCCTATGGGAGTAGTAAAGAGCCCATGCACATTTCTGACACAAGATTGGATGGAAGACTGTCATTTTCCCTGTAAGTCTGCCCTCCCACCCTCACCCAGCTCTACAGCAGACACCTCTATATTAAATGGAATGCAAGAAGGCAAGAATTATATAATCATTATGAGAAAAATCTGAATTGAGCTTTTATTCTGTTGTCTTTTACTCTTAAAACCAAAATTCAACTCAACTTGTCAATTCCAAAGAAAAAGACAACTAATCCTTCTAACTGAAATCATCAGGATTTCTTAAGCATAAAGAATGAATAAAAGAGGGAGAAAAGGGATTTCTGCATGAAAGTTAATTTTATGATATTGCCGCATAAATTGTGACCTGGCAGTTCCCCCTGCAGTTTAATAGAACTGGCAGCAGAGCAGACATCACGACTTAAGCAGACTCTGTATAATGAGAAGCAAAGACAAATCGGTGTGAAGGACAGGGGAAAGGACAGTCCTTCTTCCCTCCTGGAAGATTAAAAATACTAAAATATTGCAACCAGAATTTATATAAAGGGTGATGATATCTGAGAAAGGGAAAATGATTTTAAGAGAGAACTATAGCCTGGTGTCTGATGAGCAGAGCCAGAAAGTCCAATGCTTGTATTTGAAAGAAATCAAGTAGCCTATAAGGTTGACCGGTTCTCCTACTAAATTACCTGGTGGCAGGTAATTTTGGACATTATAATTTTGAAGTGGGTTAGTTTTATCAAGCATAATTACAATGAAATGAATATATTGCACCTTTTAGAAAAACTGTTAAATGCAGGCAAAAGATTTAAATGTACTAAATATATGGGAGAATTTATTGTGAAAGATGAGAGCCAGCCTGGACCAACAACCAGCCAGATAACTCTCTCAAAGAGTGCCATCCTGAAAAGCCCAGAATTTCTGTGGCTGCACATGTGACAGGCCCACTCTGAGCTCTGTATCCACAGGAGCAATATCAGTGCAATTTCCAAAATTACACAGGGCACACAGCTTCTAAATCTCCTAGGAGAACAGCCATATTATCCTGAGGACCTGCAATAACAGGAATTATATGCAATTTTCTGATAATGACTCCATTAATGTGAGTCACTGCTGACAATACAATTTGTTAAACATTGCTGGATTCTAAATCTTGCAGTCTATCACTGTGAAATCCATCATTATCATCACCACCATCAGGAGAGTGGTCACCATGGCCACTGCCCCTGTCATCTTCATCATCATCAGTGAAGATTACCTTCTCTGTACTTTCAGTAACACTGGGAGGGGGGTGAGTTGGCATGCCTTTATCTGCTTAAGCATCAGTTTTTTACTCATTGCATTTGATCCCTTCCTTTGGGAATCTGGGAGCCAAAAAATAATTAAATTGGGGCCAAGTCTTGCTTAACTTGAAATTGTCTTCTATATAGAAAGAAACTACCTTGGCAATTAGATACTTCAAATTGGGCACCTGTGTCTGTCCGTTATTGTACATTCTAATACACCCAGACATAGAATAGAACCCACAGCTCCTGGTCTTGCTGATCTACTAATTATGAGCAGCAACTACACCTTGTGGTTTGAACTTGAATTAATGAACCACAACAGATTAAATTGTCTTTGAGCTATTCAAAAGAGTGACACCAAAGGCAGACTTGAATGGGGAAGGGACTATTTAATGATTTTTTTTTCAATGTGAAGGTTAGCTTTTTAATTATTGGCTTTCATTGGAGATCATTAGAAAGCCTTCAGAAGAGGAAAAACTGGGGAAACAGTCCCAGCCTCCTGCACAAACTTTCCTTTGGGTGCTAATGGAGTCTTCTAAGGCACTCGAGTCTGTCGGAACAGTCACATTTATTTACCAAGCTTGCCCACTCAACAGAGTATTTTGTTTTGGACATAAGCTTATTATTGCCACGGAATCTATGTGAAACTCTTGTTCTTGACAGGTTTCTGTATTGCTCTATTTGTCTAAGTAGACACATGACTTCTACATTCTCTTCCTTTTAAGTAAAGGTAAATGGATTAATATATCCAAAGCATTTTTACCACATTCTACTCCTAACTTTGTCATTGTCCAGATCATGAACTCACATGCTATCCCTAGAATGTAGTGTTTGCCAGGATTCTGAATCTGGATATCTTTTTCCAATAGTTCTCATATACAGTGGTAAGCATACACTGACGATGCTTCCTGTAGACCACAAACTTTGTGTTCATCCTCTCATTTTTTTTTAATCTAAGAACTTTCTTCCTATATATCACCAACTCCTCAAAATAAAATATACAACGGAACAAAATGTCCCAATGCTATATTTATCTGCATGGAAAGCTAAGTTTTTGAAGAAGAGGAGGCCTTGGAAGTCAATGTATCATCTCTTCCTTAGGAATTATTCCCTCTTTCTTCATTTAAACCATTGGACTGTTTCTCTGGCAGATACATGTAAGAGGTAGAACACAGAAGTATATTCAGAAGTACAGGCTGAAAGTCTGACTTCAATTTTTACCTGCAATTAACCTTGAGAAATAGCCATGTGAGGATTATCTCAGTGTATTGTAAGACTTTTGTAACTGATGCTGTCTGCTCTGTTCTACAACATGATTTGTAGATCTAAAACTATATCATAATTAATGATTCCATTAATTTCAAGAATCTCTTTAACAATATTGTGTTTTTATTGCATTGAATTTTTCTTGTGCTTTGATGTAAGGAAATTTAGCTCAAAATTTTCTGATTTTTAGTAGCCTCTGAGAGGCTACAGCTATGGACAAAAGCATCTTCAATTCTCACTCCTCTGGTGACTAGCCTGTTCTATTGTGGCCTGGATTAAGCATTGTACATGTTGTCTGTATCTTTGTAAACAACTATAAAGCCTTTCTTGAAGTCTCTTTGAGTAATCTGAAAGATAAACAAACCCTCATGCCAATGTTATTATTTTTTTCTTCTCTGTTTGAGAGAAGGTCAATTTTGTCTTATGTTCATGATTTCTCTGAAAACCCATTATGTGCTTGCCGAAAACCATTGTACACAATAATTATTTGTGCAATTTATGCAGAGTTCTGTTCTCTGAGTCTTCCACCTTCAACACGAATGCTGCCTTGTTGATTGGCCTTCCTTTTCCCTGACAAACTTCTCTTCTGTCTTCTTGACAACCTCATTGTATTGTTCTTCTGGGTCTCCCTTGTTAACTCTCCATTCTCTGTTCCTTTATCTTCATGCTCTTCATATTGCTCTTGCCTCATTTAAATCACAGTCATGTATGAACTCACCATTTAAGTGGAGGTGTTTCAAAGACTGCAAGTCTGTTTCATTGAGAGATGAATTTAACTTCTTTGGATGTCTTCTTTTTTGATGACTCCAAAGGAATTGAAAGTTAGTATATCCACTGATTGCTGAACAACCCAGAAGGAATGCTCTGAAGGTTTAATTCATTTCATCAGTGTCAGTTTTCCATGAGATGTTCAAGATGTAAGGATAAACATTTGGCTTGGTCTTTCTTTCTTCAACACCACCTATATTCAGTCCACAGGTAATCTCTAATAATTCTCTTTATATTTGTATCCTGAATTTCTTGCAGCGTATGTTTTCACACCCCCTAGTTAAACATCAGCTTGTGACTCAGATGACATATATGCCTTCCTTTTCTGCACCTACCTGAATTGCATATACATTTTTTAGATGATCTAGAACTGCATTTTTTCACTTCAATAATTGCACTTACCCTGAACCCATTATTTCTTTGAGACCCACATTTCCCCCCATAAAAATACAAACCATGCCATTCTGTATTTTTGTCTCGAAATCTGTGGTAGTTTTACAATGCAGCTAAAGTGAAACAGAATGCACTCCAGCATTCTGCAAGATTACTACATGATTCTGCTTCTCCTGAAAACTCCTTTACTGCCATCCTTTCCTCCCCCACCTCTTCTTTGTCTCATTCATCAGGGAGTCACTTGTTCAACATTGAAAAGTTTCCTTTTTCCTTTTATTTCTATTTTTTGTGTGGTATGTGTTCAGCATATATGGGGGTGTGATATATGTTGTATGGTGCATGAGTGTGAATGTGCAATGCATGCATCTGTGCTTCCCCAAGCAGAGGTGAGAGCAAGCTGCTAGGTGCCTTCCTCTATTAAAGTCCCTCCTCTACTTTATTTTCTTGCAACAAACTCTCTCATGGAACTACAAACTTTTTTTTTTTTTTTTTTTTTTTTTTTTTTTTTTTTAGTGATTCAAGCTCCTGTCTCCTTTTCCCAATAGTGGGGTTACAAGCATGCACAGCCATGACCAGCTTTTCACATGCATGCAAGGGATTACAGAGAGAAATGTTCCTGTACACTGAGATACTGCTCCAGGTCTCAGAATTTTATCTAAATACCCAAACCGGATATTGTGAGAAATCAAGTTGACTGTCATTCTGACACAAAGTCCACATAGCTTTGACTCTGAAATAGAAAATTAATGTGCTTCTGTAATACAATGATGGGGCCAGTGTAGGGTAGACACTTTCATTCATGGGTAGAAATCAAGAAGAAAGGAAGAAGTGTTCGATAGTTAATATTATAAGCTTTTTTTTTTTTTTTTTTTTTTAGATCTAGAATCACCTAGGAGACAAATCTATGAGAATATCTATTACAGATTATCTATATTAGATTAGTGTCTGTCCATGCCTGTGGGCGATTAATTTCATTAGGTTAATTGACTTGAGAAGAACATCCCTACTATTGAGTGGTACCATTCTCTGTGTGGGGGTCCTGCCTGGACTGCATCAAAAGGAGAAAGATGAAGGTTGACCAGTTCTTTCAAGATCCTGCTGCTAAGACTGTCCTGCCATGGTAGTCCTTACTTCAGAACTGTGAGCCAAAACAAATGCTCAAGTAGATATTTTTCAAGATTTTTTTTTTATCATGAAACAAGAAAGATAACTAATTAAGAGTAATGGGTCTAAGCAAGTCTAAAACCTAACATTTAAGCAACATTAAATTTCCAAGGCTAGGCAATAATATCCTTTGTGCCTGTCTTCTGGACACACAAGGATGAAGGCTGAGTATCTAAGGTTTATGTGACCCTCCGATACTGTTGTTCTCCTGGATTAGAATGCCATGTCTGTGTCTTCTGGGACTTGAGTTGTATTTCAGTGGATGTCCTAAACTGGATTCTTGGGGCTTTATTACCCAGTAACTTTATTGGTGGAAGAGAATAATGTGTTATCTAATACTGCCTAGCTATAAAAAGGAAATAAGTAGTAATTCATACATTAGTAAAACCTCCAAATTGTATTAATCAACAGTCTGATGTTTAATACTACTTTATAGATTCTAGAGCATGTTTTACAGATGTTAAAATGTCTCTAATCTATAGTTAATAAAACTAGATTAGTGGTTTCATGAGGCCAAAGTTGAAACAAAAGATTGATTGGAAAACACACACATACACACACACACACACACACACACACACACACACACACACACACACAAACACACACACACACACCACACACACACACATGGAAATTGGGGTAGAGGGATGATGATATTCTAATGAATTTTGACATTGGCTTTTTTGAGTTTGTATTTCACTGGTTGAATAGATATACAGATCTGTCAAGATTCATCAAATATTACACCTGTAATGAGTAAAGTCTGTGCTACATAAATCACTTGTCAATAAAGTTGTTTAAAAGAGAGCTTGAAGCTTTGAAAGTCTGTGTAAGCAGATTAAGCTTTCATGACTTCATAACAGAAGCACAAAACTCATATTCTTGGTTCCTTTGGGGTACTTCCTTGAAGTCATATATGTCATAATTTTTCTTTAGGTTTTGTTGACTGGTTGACATCAGGGAAACTAAATTGAACTACAAGCTTTATCAAGGAGTGTGTGCATGAATCACATTCAAGAACACACCTATATAATGTTAACTGTGGGTAGAAATGTTTGTTAAATGAATACATGTGTCCTTTGAGTAAGCTAATTGCTCATCTATATACTCCATTAACTTATTGAATAAGTGTTTGCTTATGCTTTCTAAATAAATTCACAATAACATCTTCCAGTCTACCCGTGATGACTTAATGTTTGTGTCCTTTCTGGTGTTCATAGATGCGAAATCTTAACTTGTAGTATTAGGAGATTGTGAAGTATGGAAAATTTAACAATGCTGTTGCTTTTCATTAGCTTTATTGGAGACCCAAGAGGTTGTTTAGTCTCTGTGCATACTACCATATGAAGATGAAGTGAAAAGACCAATGTAAAGTAGGAATCAGGGCCTTACTAGATAGGCCAGTGTATTGGACTTAGGCTTCCCAGCTTCCAGAGATGTATGAAATAGATTTATTTTGTTTATCCCATCCATTGTATCATGTATCATTGCCTTAAGGCATTGTCCTATGGAATCTGTGATTGTTATAGAACAATTATGTTCAGTTAGGAAGTTACTATAAAAATAACTATAATATTACATTAAGACATAGTGACATCCTCATTTGTTGAAATAATAAAGCACTCATTTTGGAACACCTGTAAGCTAGAGGTCCTTAAGGCCTAGTTCAACAAGTTAGCTTGTGAATTAAAGCAAGAAGTAATTTGATGAGATTATTTGTGATATCTGTAAGGTACCCAGAAAGACTCCTGGCCAAGGCTGTCTGAATATATAGGAAACTGTTACATCAGAGTGACAGATAGATGACCCTTATTATGTAGTGACAGAAAGTTTAGCAGCATTGTTATATTTGTGCTGATGAGAAATATATTTACTTTATTAGCCTATGAATTTAGGTAAGAGATGTTTCAGGCAGACTTGTGGTTCAGTTTAGCTGTGTATTGGAAGATGTGCAAAATATTAGGTGGCATGCCTTTAATGCCAGCACTTGGGAGGCAGAGGCAGGGGGAATCTCTGTGAGTTCGAGGCCAGCCTGGGCTACCAAGTGAGTTCCAGGAAAGGTACAAAGCTACACAGAGAAACCCTGTCTCGAAAAAAAAAAATTATAAAAACTTATAAACAAAGATTTAAGGTAACCCAGGAGTGAGGGCTTCCTTGGTTTGCTAAACCAAGTATTTTTGATGGTATTTCTGCCAGTAAAAGATTTTTTTTCCTAAGAAAGGATCTTAGGGTAAAACAAAATCCAATATAGTATCAAAATTTTGAGGATGGAAATCAAAGAAATGTTGTAACTATAAAACCCTGCATTACAACTAGAGGAGTTGAAAGATATACTTCACAACCTCTTAGATAAACAAATAGCCATCCTCATCCTAGGGCCTTTATGTCATTCCTTTCTGGTAAAGAGTAGGCTTTCAAAGGACATTGAAGACATTTTTACCACAGCTGCCTCCCAAGAAGAAAAGTCGTTATCTGAAAGGGTATGAAAAAATGACTCACTTTGTCGAGTGGATTGATACACAGAAAACCCACAAAGAGTTTAAGTAAATTTTTTTGTTTTTATTTATTTAATTGTTTGTTTGTTTATTGTAATCACTTTTGAAGAAAGGAGGTAAAGGCAGTATAACTGATAGCTTATATATTAATTATACATTAATACCTTCTCCTACTTGAGAATTTTTCAGGAAATAAGCAAGCAGATAATTTGTTATCATAAGCAGGTGTGTGTGTGTGTGTGTGTGTGTGTGTGTGTGTGTGTGTACTACTGTACATGTGCCTACATACTTATGTATGTGTATATGCATCTTATGGCTCAAATGAAAACTTATGGAGAAATTGTCAATATATGGGCTAGAGAGATGGCTCTGAAGTCCAGGGTTTGGTTCATGGCACAACCATCCATAACCCCAGTTCTAGGAGATTTGATGCCCTCTTCTGACCTCTACAGGCACTCAGCATTCATGTGGTACATGCATGTAGTATCTTAGGCCAAACATTCAAACACATAACAAAATAAATTAAAAAAAATCTAAAAAGAAATTGCATTTATAGATTCCTGGTATCTGATATGCTTGGAGTTTGAGACTTCATCTTTCCTAGGAAAGCTCCTTTGGATGGTTAAATTTTAGTGGATGACTTCTAGGTCCTTGAGGAAGATATTCAAGTATAGGAGATAAATATATATTTAAAAGGGATCAAGGAAGGATTCCTTTATGTGAGGTCTTTTGAGTAATTTCACTAAGTAGGGAAATCAGGACCCCCAAAACAGTAAACTTTCTTAAGTTGAAGTTTTCTTTTTCTTTTTTTTCAATCAGGCATTTTAATAGTAATCTAGGACCTTCTAGATACAAAAGAATTTCACACTGCTCCTGCAAGTCAAGTTAACATTGGGTGATCGCTTAGGTCAGAGACTATTATCTGCTGAGAATTCTACATATTTCCAAGAGCTGATCATACTACATGTGTGAGAGAAATGTAAATATTTTATGGCCAGATGTCACTTTTAAAACATAACTTGCAAATCTTCTGGTATTTCAACTATCAAGAGAATAGTATTATTTTTGAATTTGTTCAATCATATGACTTTGAACAAAGGGGAGTAATGGCAGTGAGATCTTGGATTTAGTGATGGCTGGCTTTAATCATCAACTTGATAAAAGCTATAATCACTTGAAGGAAGTCTCAGTGAGGAATTGTCTAAATTAGGTTGTTCATGGGTATGTCTGTGGAGAATTTTTTTAATTGGGTTAATTGAGGTGAGAAAAATCTACCCTGGATGTGGGCAGCACGATTTCATAGACCGTGTTCTGCACTGAATGAAAAGCAGAGAGTGGGTTGAGCAGTGGCTTGCATACATTAATCCATTCCTCTCAGCTTATTGACTATGCATGCAGTGTGACCAGCCATCTCATTGGTGGTACTGTGATTTCCCCCAAAATAATGACCTAAAGTCCAGAAGTGTGAGCTAAAACAAATTGTTTCTCCACTAAGTCTCTTTTGTTCAGGGTATTAAAACATTCTTCCAAGTGTTGGTTTACCACAACAATCACTTTTAGTGCCATTTTTCCACATAGGGTTAACATATATGACCGCTTCTAAGGGAAAAGAAGAGGACATTGATGAGACATCACCAAGTCACAGGTTATTTGACCAGTATCTAGAATGAATAAATGAAGGGACACCAATTGAATGAATGAAATAATGCAATGAAATACTTAAATGAATCCACTCTCTAGAGTGGATAATAGTATATTTGAATTTGAAAAGTAATTGTGTGAAAATGAAAGGGAGTCTAAGTAATCATAAATTTCTAAGTAGCACATGTTAAAATGTCAAAAAAGAAATTTTAAGCTACACCAAGATTATGCTAAGGGATCTTGACTATTTGAACTTGTTTAGATGATGGTTTTTTAATCACTTTGAGTTTTTTGTACATTGTGTTTTAAAGATAACTGTCTTCTCCCATGTCTTCTCTTAGTTTCACTCACAACCCTCACCCAATTTTGTGGATTTTTTTTCTTTTCTCTTTCTTTTTTTTTTTTTGTAGATTTAATTCTAAACAGTCTTATTAAATAAGAAACAAAGAGCCAAATAAAGGGTTAAAAGCCCAGAGATTGAACATCATTCAAGAGCTAAGACCACCTTATCTTACCACTCACTGCCATCCTTCCCCTGAGAGACCTTCTTCCTGTGTCCTGTCTTCTTATTGCCTTTCTGTTCCGCCTTCTCATTGGTTCTAAACCCAACCACATGACTTCCTCATCACTGCTGGTCTATACAGACCTCCAGGTCTCTATGTTTAGTACTGGGATTAAAAGCGTGTGTCACCATGCTGGCTATGTCCTTGAACACACAGAGATTCTGCCTGCCATGTGATTGGATTAAGGGCTTGTGCTATCGATGCCAGACTTCTTTCTACTAAATGGCTTGCTCTTAGCTCTGATCCCCAGGCAACTTTATTAACATAGAAATAAAATCACATTTCAGCACAAATAAAAGATCACCATAATTTTTCTTCCTTCTTCCTCCCTCCCTCCCTCCCTCCCTCCCTCCCTCCCTTCCATCCTTCCCTCCGTCCCTCCCTCCCTCCCTCCCTCCCTCCCTCCTTTCTTTCTTTCCTTCCTTCCTTCCTTCCTTCCTTCCTTCCTTCCTTCCTTCCTTCTTTCTTTCTTTCTTTCTTTCTTTCTTTCTTTCTTTCTTTCTTTCTTTCTCTTAACACATCAAGTCCAATTTGTGGCCTTCTAATGGAAAATGGTTGACTTACCAGGGACAGCATTCTTTATAAAACTGACTCTTCCTCCTCTAGAGGCTATCAGTTACCAGTAACTACTAGCTACAGATGGGACTTCATATCTACCTCACTTATCCACGCTGGGCTTTGGTAGATTAAGTCTGGATTAAGCTTATTTGGAATTTGTTCATGCTGTCATACTCCCTGGGGCGATTTACAAGTACAGCTGATGTTCTGTTGTGTTCAGAGAACAACATTTCTTATTCATTTACTACCTCTGGTTCTTAAAGTCTTTCTACTCCCTCTTCCACAAGTCTTTGGAGGAGGGGTTATGATATAGATGTCTTTTTTTTTAGGGCTGAATGTTCTGAAATCTCCTGTTATCTCACCTTGGGCACTTGTGGGTCTCTATTGACAAGCATCTACTGCAAATGGAAGCTTCACTGATACAGGGTTGAAAGATACATTATTCGTGGATATAAAGATAGATCATTAGAAGATAATTTAATACTATGTCCCTCAATATAATTTATTGAATATGTGCTCTAAGCCATGCTTAATGAAAGTAGTATTTTTATGTGTCTTCTACCTTATGATAGAAATTATTTAAAAGCCCATTATATAGATGAAAAAATGAGGGCCAAAGAAATCTCTTTGTTTTCCTAGAGAAAAATGGCTGAGTTTTAAAGAAAGTTTTGGTGTGCCTTTGTAAGATAAGATTCTTAAAATCTTATATCTTTTTAAGTCACTTTGTATGCTGGTTATTAAGTGTAGCAGTTATTTTAAAAATCAATAAGCTTAACTTTGAGAAATTTCACCCTAAAAAGGCAGTCTTTTATTTATAATTCCCTTTCCTCAGGTTGCTACAAATCCTGCTCTCCCCAATGTTCAGGACTTGATTTTAATTCTACCTTTCCAACAAGGTCTTCTTTGAATTCCTCCATCCAAGTCACTCCTCATTTTAGTTTTAAGCATTTTCTCATAAGTAGATCTGATATTTTTTTAATAGCACTGATCACCTTTTCACTTGCTTTATAATTTACTTATTTTATCATGTGACTCTTGGTTCTATAGTGTTAACTACGCTAAACACCCTGGGCTACCATATACACTAAAGTGAAAGAATTAGAATCATACCTAAAGTATGGCTGGCATTCAGTGCTAATTTGCTCCAAATGCGCTTACAAGTCTTATGTGCTGTGACTGTATTGGAGCATAGAAAGTCAAAAGTCTGGATGTTAGGGGATTTATTCCTCAGTAAGTAATAATGTATCAAATCAGTATAGTGACTGCTTGGGAAGTGAAATGGTTAGTTTGAAGTGTCAACTTTCTATAATCTAGAATCACTTGAGGAATGATCTAGATCAGCTTGACCTGAGGGTATGTAGCTGTGTATGAAGGAGGGTATTTTGATTGTTTCTTGACTTATCCCATTCCCTTGGCTGGACCCTGAACTATATAGATTAGAGAAACGTAGCAGATAGGGCAGTTGGTGAGCAGGCAGCATGGGTTATTGGTTTCTCTCTGATCTTGACTTTGATGTAACATGACAAGCTACTTGAGTCCCTGTGTTGACTTCCCATCCATGCCACAATGAAACCTGATAATTGTAAACCTATCTCTGAAGTTGCCCTTGGACATGGCATTTTCTCACAGTGACAGGAATGAAACCAGGGCAGGAAGATAAAACTAGGATGGGAGCTGGAGACAAATTGCTCTGGGAGGGCATTTAAAGAACAAATAGGATTTTAGTATAAATTTGGACCTTTGTTTTCACATGGCATTGAGAAACACCAAAGATGAGATGAGTAAGAATTTTGGTTAGCTAAGCACAGTTCTGCCTATGTTCTGAACCTCTCTTTCTTCCTCCCCTCCTCTCTCACCAAAGTACACCTTTACACCGCAAAGAAAAGCTAAATGTATATACAATAACAAGATTGCACATTTGAACATTTTATTTATATTTTGCATTTTTTATGATGCCTTTAATAAGGAAAGACCATCTTGTCTGAGAAAGACATAGTTATTGGAACCTGAAGAGTTCCTTTGTTTGATGATAAAGTTAATCAATGATATATTTTATTCTGTTGTAATAATATCAGATCTTATTAATATACTTCTATTTTAGTTATGCTATATTATCTATGTTTTGTTTTCATTTTCCTCACCTTTACTAACTTAGGTTTATGTACCTTCTTCATTTTTTCTTTTACTTTCATTATTTACTAAAATATAAGCACATCATTTCTCTCCATTCCATTTTTTTCATCAATGTCTTCTACATCCTCATCCTATCTGCCGCCCCTCCCCCCTCAGCTCTTGGACTTCTTCTGCCTGTTATTGTTATATGCACATATTTTATGCATAAATATATAAACAAAACCCACTATGTTCATTCAGTGTTATATTTACATGCTATCTGACCACTCGATAGAACCAATTAGTGTCCTCCTCCTCCTTGGGAGAATACTACCTTTATTGCCCTCAGAATCTCTTTGTCTAGGGTTGGGGCTCTGTGAGATTTTCCCCTTCCCTGTTAGCATGTCTGTTGGCTTTGTGTATGCTTAGGTCTTGTTTAGATGACCATATTGTTGAGGTATAGTGAGTGAAACTTGCCTCTTCTTCAAGGTTCCCTGAGCAGGAGTTGTTTCAGATGTGTTGAGGCTTGGTACCCCACGGTCAATTGTTCTTTGCATTTGTGGTTGCTAAGAGGGAGATTCATAGCACTAAATGCCCACATAAAGAAGTTGGAGAAATTCCACACTAATGACTTAACAGCACACCTGAAAGCACTAGAACAAGAAGAAGCAAGGTCTCCCAGAAAAAATAGATGCCAGGAAATTATCAAATTGAGAGGTAAAATCAATAAAAGAGAAATAAAGAAAACAATACAAAAAATTAATGAAACAAATAGTTGGTTCTGTGAGAAAATCAACAAGATAGACAAGCCCTTACCCAAACTAACCAAAAGACAGAGAGAGAGCATCCAAATTCACAAAATCAGAAATGAAAATGGGGACATAACAATAGACAATGAGGAAATCCAGAGAATCATCAGGTCATACTTCAAAAACCTTTACTCCATAAAACTGGAAAATCTAAAAGAATGGATAATTTTCTGGATAGCTACCACATACCTAAGTTAAATTAATACCAGATAAATCATTCAAATAGTCCAATTACCCCTAAGGAAATAGAATCAGTCATTAAAAGTCTCCCAACCAAAAAAAGCCCAGGACCAGATGGTTTTAGTGCAAAATTCTACCAGATCTTCAAAGAAGAGTTAATACCAATACTCTTTAAATTGTTCCACACAATAGAAGTGGAAGGAATATTACCAAACTCCTTCTATGAGGCTATAATTACCCTGATTCCTAAACCAAACAAAGATGCAACAAAGAAAGAGAACTACAGACATATCTCCCTCATGAGCATTGATGCAAAAATACTGGCAAACAGACTCCAAGAACACATCAAAACAATTATCCACTATGATCAAGTAGACTTCATCCCAGGGGTGCAAGGGTGGTTCAACATACAAAAGTCCTTCAATGTAATACACCATATAAACAAACTGAAAGAAAAGAAAAAAAAAAAAACAGCACATGAACTTCTCACTAGATGCAGAAAAGGCATTTGACAAAATCCAACACCCCTTCATGATAAAGGTCTTAGAGCTATCAGGAATACAGGGAACATACCTAAACATAATAAAGGCAATTTACAGCAAGCCAACAGCCAACATCAAATTAAATGGAGAGAAATTCAAAGCGATTCCACTAAAATCAGGAACAAGGCAAGGCTGTCCCCTCTCCCCATACTTATGCAAGATAGTACTTGAAGTTCTAGCCAGAGCAATAAGACAACATAAGGAGAATAAGGGGATAGAAATTGCAAAGGAAGAAGTCAAGCTTTCTCTATTTGCAGATGACAGGATAGTATACATGAGTGACTCCAAAAATTTGACCAAGGAATACCTTCAGCAATATAGCAGGATACAAGATCAATTCAAAAAAATCAGTAGCCTCCTATATACAATAGACAAACAGGCTGAGAAAGAAATCAGAGATACATCACCCTTTACAATAGCCACAAATGATATGAAATACCTTGGCGTAACTCTAACTAAGCAAGTGAAGGACTGTTATGACAAGAACGTTAAGTTCTCTAAAAAAAGAAATTGAAGAAGATGTGTGAGAAAATGGAAAGATCTCCTATGCTCATGGATAGGTAGGACTAACATAGTTAAAAAGGCGATCTTACCAATTCTTCACTGACCTGGAAAGAATAATACTCAACATCATATGGAAAAACAAAAAACCCAGGATAGCCAAAAGAATCCTGTATAATAAAGCAACCTCTGGAGGCATCACAATCCCTGACCTCAAGCTCTACTATAGAGCTACCATAATAAAAACAGCTTGGTACTGGCATAAAAACCGACATGTGGACCAATGGAATCAAATTGAAGACCCTGATATTAATCAGCACACCTATGAACACCTTTAACAAAGAAGCCAAAACTGTACAGTGGTTTTCTGTAAGTGTCTGTTGAAAAGAAAAGCCTACTTTGTTGAGACTTGGGCTCTACACTTATCTGTGGATGTAAGAGTGGGTATTTAGAATGTAATTAGGAATTATGTTGGTTTAATAAAGTAGAAGCAGTAGATTATCCTCTAAGATCCATGACCTCTGTAGCCCTGGGTAGTTAGATAGATTTTCAGTATCAAGCATGATTTCCCTCTTGCTTAGTGTGCCTTAAGTCCAATTAGACAGCTGTTGGTTACTGCCATGATATTACTGATACTATTGCACTCTTAGAGATATCTTGCCAAGCTGGTACTTGTGGTTCATAGGTACCACAGCTAGGTAGAGCTATTGATTATTTTCTTCCCTTAGTAGCTTGCATAGAGCTTTTGGTTCTATGAAAGGTAGTCCTCAGAAAGGATGCTTTTAGGCCAGACCCGGCTAAAATCTTTTGAGTCCTATGTTTGAAGTGCATGGTGTCTTTAGCATTTTTAACAATCAAGAATGATGGCTGTAGCCTATATTGTTTGGGGAGTCTTTTGGATTCCCTTGACCAAAAACTTGAAAGATGGTTTTTCATGTCTGGATGTGGGTTTTTATTAGGTAGTCTGTGGCTCTTTTCAGCTCAAATGCCATAACTTTATTTAAATTATATATGAACATGTATATATTCATATCTGTACACATGAATGCATACATATTACACTCATATTATATACAATTTATATACACCTTATTACATAATACACATATATATTATATGTAATTTTGGATAAATGAAAAATTATGTCATTCCTGATGGCCTTGTCAAATATCCTTAGTGTTAATTTTCCATCTGCTTTCCTCTCCTTTATTGACCTCCCTTCCAACTTCCCTAATTAAAGCAACTCCCATTCTCTCCACTTTTCCTTCCTATTGTTTATTTCCTAATGCTCTCCTCTCCAGAGCTTCCCCTCACCATGGGACCATTTTACTGTCCTGGTTTCAGCTTGTACATTCACATCTGAAGGTTTGGAGCAAGAAACCATGGATGAAAATATTTGTCTTTCTCAGTCTAGATTATCTTACTCAATATAATATTTTCTAGTTCTATCCATTTGGCTACAAGTTTCATTTTTCTTGCAGCTGAATAGTATCTGAATTTCCTCATGTAGCCCAGGCTCATTTTTCTTTTTATTTACATGTTTTCCTTTGTTTTACATACTGACACAGTTTCCCCTCCCTTCTCCCTTGTTCCCTCCTCCGTCTCCCATCTCTCTCCTCTTCATACTCCTGCTCCTCTGTCTCCATTCAGAAAGGACAGGCCTCCCATGGGCTTGAACAAGCATCTCACATCAAGTTGAGGCAAGACTGAGCTCCTCCCCCTATATAAAGGCTGGACAAGGTAATCCACCATGGGGAACAGGTTCCTAAAAGCCAGCTAAGCACCAAGGACAAGTCCTGTTCTAGCTATAAGGAGCCTAACAAATAGATCAAGCTACACAACTGTCACATACACAGATGGCCTAGGTCAGTCCCATACAGGCTCCCTAACTGTTGGTCCAGAGTCCATGCACTCCCAGGAGCTTAGGTCAGCTGTCTCTGTGGGTTCCTCCATCATGACCTTGACACCCCTGGCTTGTACAATCCCTCCTTTGTACAAGGACTCCCTGGTGCCAGGAAAACTCCCAGGAATCCACAAGGATGACCCCAGCTAAGAGCTCCAGTAATAGTGGAGAGGGTGCCTGAACTGGCCATCTACTGCAATCAGATTGGTGACTACCCTAATTGTCATCACGGAGCCTTTATCCAGTAACTGATGGAAGCAGCTACAGAGACCCACAGCCAGGCTGGTTTTTAATCCTTAGTCTTCTTGCTTGAACTTACCACATTTAGATAACATTCTTCTTTTAGAACAATGCATTCTGTAAATGACTTGTTAAACTTTTAGAACATATTCTTTCAGGACATTTTTTTTTTATTTTAGAATTTTCACTGGTTTATCTTTTCAATAACATAATACATTTTGTTTAATTTATTATTATTAAAAATAACATAACAGATAATCAAATAAGATATTCTATAGGGTTGAAATGGAACTGTGGTATACTACTTAAATACTTCAGATGTATAATAGATAATTGAAAGAAATTATAATCTTCTAATATACTAATAATTAATAAGACTAAAGAAAACCAAATCACATTGTAAAAACTGATAAAACTTATCATTACTGACAATAAAATTCATCTTTAAAGTTAAAATAAAAATTAACTATATAAAGTGACAAATTTAATATATGTCCAGTCATAAATCTAATTTTTATATGCAGAAGAAAATACTATATACACATTTTGAACTAAATGCAGAAATATAATTTCTAGACTTCTTACTCTCATTTATTTAAAAAATTTCCATAATTTGACATGACATGTAAAACATACCTTGGTGAAATATTAAAAAATGTGAATTTAAATAGTATAATGTATCACATTAATATAAAAGAATAAGCTAAAATGAATTGAATTTATTATACTCAGATGTTTATAAGATGCATGCTTCAAAGAAATCTGATAGGCAAACAAGGACGATAGCTAATATTTCATTCAGGTTAGTAATAAAAAATGTAAAATACATGAAAGTAGGCTTAATAAGAGATATGCAAGCTGTATTCATGCAGCTAGCTAAAGGAATTGCAACCTACCTAAGGCTTAAAAATTAGAGTGATTTTTTTTATCTAAAAATGGAATATATAATATTCCACTGCACTTCGGCTGAAACTCTCAATGAATACATATGAAATAGAGGACACTTAAAATTGTTTTCAGCTGTGCTTACCAATTCCATAGCCTTTGCTCTGTTTAATTTAAGAATCTGCATGATATTCAGTGTTGATACTTGTAGTGTTTTCTGTCTGACCCGTTTGGCATTTTCCTTTCTTTATTCTTCCCATTGCTTTTCTGCATTTCTCATTGTACTTTTGAAAAAGTTTACAATAGTTACTCTAATCATTCCATTGCATATTTCTCACGTGTTACAATACCTTGCCATCTCTTGTTTAATGGTGCCAGTGTCATTTTTTACTTATTTAAAATAGACTTCTGAGGATCCTCAAAGCTGTAATACATAATGTGAAAAGTCTTTCCAAGCCTTTCATTCTCACCTGCCCGTGAATGGTTATTTTATGCTACAGAATGTTTTCTTGTTTCCAAATCGACATCGGCTTTAAGCTCGACTTTGCACAGCTGTCAGGATAAACCCTGTTTGTTTTCTGTGTCTTTGTTCATTTATATCAGGTGGCTCTGCCTCTGATGTGATGTAATAACAGTAAGATATTGACATTATGAAAGTCCTGTATAATCTTTTTCAAACTTTGTCAGCATTATTTTAAACAGTGTCTCAGACTAGTTGACAAGGCCCTCAATCCCTCTGCTGAGAATACTAACCAGACTGGAGTGGTCTTACCTGTAACATGATAAACCAACTATTGGGTTGATCAAGAAAAATGTGGACAGGGCAGGGCAAAATGCAGCTTTCAGCAGAGAAATAGGGAATAAATAATTCATTCACCAGATAGACTTTAAAAATTTATAGAAGTTAAAATTCAGGAATATTTGAATGATAATACAAGCAGAGAAAATTCAGTGACAATTGTTTTGATAAAAAATATGAAGTCACATAAAGTAGAAAAATAAGAGAGATAGGAAGAATAAGATTAAAACACAAGACTCAGAGAAGCCTAACTGAACACAATGTACAAATAATAACAAAACACAACATCGGTTATCAGATCTGATGAATATAAAAATAGAAGTCTCAGATATGAAAAACAAATATGGATTTCAATGCAGGTAGAGAAGGACACAGGAGGATGCTAGCATACCAATTAAGAAAACAATGATTTCTGGTAATCTGATTTAAAAAAAAAAAAAAAAGAGAGATGTGAACACAAATGGCTTTGAGGAAGAGGTAAGACATTATGTCACAGCCTCATGCATTTCCATAGCATCTCACAGAATTTAAAGCAGAAAAAAATACTCCAGTAATCTGTGGGCCATACACAAAATATGGCAACAAGAAATCCTAGTGACCATCTGGCTGTTTAATTTCATCAAAAGTATTACACTTTGGTCCTAATGATTTTGTGTACTTAGTGAAAGTGGCATCCTTAGATATATGAGGAAACTGATAAGAAAGAGAAATTCTAGAACCTTTGTATGAATTGATCCTTTAAGAAGACAAATAAATAGATGAAAGTGAATTGCATAGCGTTCATCCACATCAAAAACATCTAAGGGTCCTATTATCCAGATGCGTGTGTAAGATATATCATCATTAGTTTGTGTTACCTTTAACATATCTTAATAAAATTTCATTTCTTCTTATGTCAATGCTTCACAGCCTTCCTAATTCTGTGAGACCCTTTAATACAGTTCCTCATGTTGTGGTGACCCCCCCAGCCATAAAATCATTTTCATTGCTCCTTTATAACTGTAATTTTGCCCTGTTATGAATCAAAATGTAACTAACTGATATGCAGGATATCTGATATGTGACCACCACAGGGATTGTAAACCACAGGTTGAGAACCGCTGCCCTATGTGATCATTACACAAGCATTTATAGCACCATCTAAACTATTATGTTTTGTTCTGTGTGTATTTCAATTGTTTAGTGTTTAATTACTATATTTTGAGGCATTTCATATATGAGTAACTAACATATTTACATTATTTCCACCCTTTCATCTCTTCCATAATTCCTCCAGTGCTCCCCCAACTCTTTAAATCCATGACCCCTTCTTTAGTTATGTTATATACATATACATCACACACACATACACACACACACATACACACACACACACACACACACACACACACACACACACACATATTCTGTTGAGGCCATATAGAGTTGCTCATATGTATAAGTGTTTAGAGATGACCACTTGGGACTGAATAACCTAGCAGAAACTTCATCCTTGGAGAAGACTGGGTTTCCCTTTTAGTATCCATCAATTTATTGTGGATTTCAAGGAAGGATGTGCTCTTATGAGATTCCCCACATCCATACTGTGATGGCCGCTAGTGCTGTCCATGTGAAGCTCTTCTCTAAGCTACCACATTATTAAGATTTGTTTATTCTAAGCTGGACAGTGGTGACGCACACCTTTAATCCCAGTACTTGGGAGGCAGAGGCAGGTGAAAACCTGTGAGTTCGAGGCCAGCCTGATCTACAGAGCAAGATCCAGGACAGGCTCCAAAGCTACACAGAGAAACCCTGTCTTAAAAAAAAAAAACAATAAAAAATGAAGAATTTTATTCTAATTTTCTATAAGAAGCTTGAAGTGTCCGATGAGAAAGATTCCTTAGATGTCATCAAACCCATTTTCCACAGCCTATTGATGCCTCATTGTGTGGTATAAAAATGCTCTTTGACTGAGTGGCCATATGAGATATGGAAAATGAAGTAAAAGTTTAAATTTTTTTGGCACTCATAAAATATGCTTATAAGGCTACATATTTCTCTATATACTTAGTGCACACTCTGCTTTTAAAATTTTACTTAACATTGTTTAATAAGTCGGTAACTACAAGTAGCATCAATCCTAATTACTAAGCATCACTTAATATGGTGCTGAACAAGACCTAGGATTGACACAAATGACTTAAGTCAATGGAGTTTTGATGTAGCGAACACATATCCTAGCTTCCCCCATTGTTTGAGATGCTTGATTTCATGCACGCGTGCATCAACTGTTCTTGGAAGCTGAAAGCCAAGTAGAGGATATAAACAAGAATGCAAGCCATGATTACAATATATTTTTTTTCTCAAAGCCTCTTAGGAGGAGGTATTTTCATCTACATTGAGTTGACATGTTTCCTGGTGCAAGAAAGACCAATTATTTTCCAAACATTTTTTCTCTGTTCCTTTTGATTGATACCTTATATTTGTATATGAAATGTTTGGTCAACTCTTTAATCTTGACTAAATATGACCTGTGATTTAATTTTGTTCAAATACTAGCTTCTTCTTCCTCTATGGTGCCCCTGGCACCTAACTCAGAAACCTTTTCTGGCTTTTACTGTTCCTTTTCTTCCCAATGTGAATGGAGTTAGAAGTTAGTTGCTCTTTGCTCTAAGAAGCAACAGGACGCTGAGTTCCTCCAGTTCATAAAGAAGTATGCTAAGGAGAAACAGATCTACAGCTGAGTCACGGGCCTTCACTTACCTGGTTGTCCAATACACACTGCAACCAAGACAGCTCAGTGTCATTAAAAAAAAAATTGCTTATTCTTGCTTTCATCCTTCTGATGCTTACAGTGACTTGAATGTGATAATCTCTTGCTTCAAATTCTTCCCTGTCCCACCTTCGTATTATCCCTCAGGCAAAATCCTGACTGTGATGGAAGATACTTCAAAATCATGACTGTCATAGTCCCTGCCATAGAGATGGTGCTTCGCTTCATTACACAGTATTTGCTTAGATTTCTTCAGCTTAAATAGGGTGGAACAAGACTCACCTCACACTGAATTCTTACTTTATTTCAGGCTCCATAGCAGTCGTGCATATTTGTCTTACAGAAGCCCATGAATTCCGTTGAGGACTTCCATTACATTTTACATTAGCCTATCCTTTCTTTGTAATAACTTGTTGAAAATATATGTCCTTGAAGATAATTTTAGAATTTTAATCATAAATAATTGTGCATTTGTATTTTATACATGTACATGTGGAATGATCAAATTGGAGTAATTAGCATGTCCATCTTCTTAAGTACTTACTATTTCTTTGTGTTGGGAATTTTTGAGCTCCCTCGTAATTCATTTTTCTGTGATTTTTTTTTTTGTGCCTTTATGTACTTTTAGAGTCTGTTATAATTGGCATTCACTACTATGGTGAAATAACCTTTTTCCCATTTTAATAAATGATTTACTTTTTGAGATTAAAATATAATTACACTGTATGTCCTTCCTCTTCCTTTGTCTAAACCCTCTTATATTCCCCTCATTGTTATTTTTCAAATTCCTGGCCTCTTTTTTTTTTTCATAAAGTGATGGCCCATACATAAATACATGCATATACATAAATAAAATATAAAATACATTGAGGTTCACTGTAGTCAACCATTGTCCTGTATAACAATGGAACTTATTCTTCCTTTGTTAACCTGTCTTCTATCCTCCTCAGCCTTCCTAACTCTTAGGTAAGGTTTCTATTGTTGCAATGAAACACCATGACCAAAAGCAACTTGGGGAAGAAAGGGTTTATTTGGCTTACACTTCTACATTGTAGTTCATCACTGAAAGAAGTCAGGGCAGGAACTCAAGCAGGGCAGGAACCTGGAGGCAGGAGCTGATGCAAAGGCCATGGAGGGGTGATGCTTACTGTCTTGCTCTTATGGCTTGCTCAGCCTGCTTTTTTATTGAACCCAAGACCTCCAATCCAGAGACGGCACCATCCACAATGGCCTGAACTCTCCCTCATTGATCACTAATTAAGAAAATACCCTATAAGCTTGCCTATGGTCTGAGCTTATGGAGAAATTTTCTCAACTGAGGCTCCCTCCCCTCAGATGACTCTATCTTGTGTCAAGTTGACATGAGCAGTACACTCACCTTTCATGGTCTCTATTTTAATCACTGTTTCTATGGAATCCATGTTGCTGGTTATTTTAAATGGCTGTCATCTCTGCTAAGCTGCAGCAATGTAGCTGTCCCATCCTTTGTTGCTTATCTTTCCAGTGCCCAGCCCAGTGCCAGTGAATAGTAGCCAATCTATAAATACCCTTTGAACCAATAAATAGCTCCACATATAGACTATTTTATATCTAGGTCATAAGTGAAGAAACTTATATACCTACATATATAAACCCATGGTCACTGTCCTGGTGATCTTTATTACCAGCTTGACACTACCCAGAGCCATCTGGGATGAGGGGACCTCAACTGGGGAGTTATCTTTATCACATTAGCCTGTGGCCCTATCTGTGAGAGACTCTTTTACTGATGATTAATGAGAGAAGGTCCAGCCCAGTATGGGCAGTACCATCCCTAGGTAGATAGGCCTGAGCTTTAGAAAGCTAGCAGAACATGAACCAGTAAGAAAACAAAGAAGTAACAATCCTCCATAGCATACGTCGTTGTTTTATAGAGGTTTCTTCCTTGTATCTAGAAGAAATGATAGCTGCTATCCATCCAGAAAAAAGGGGTACATCAACACTAGCAATCATCTATTCTCAGGAGACATCAAGAGATGAAACACACATGGGATCAAATAAGCCTTTAATTGGGTTATGAATTCAAGGAAAGATTAGTTTAAAATAAATATGATATGGTGCTGGGCAGATGGCTCAGATGACAAAGTGATGTCTGGGCAAGCAAAAGAGTGAGACTTTGGATCCCAAGAGAGCATATAAAAAGGCAAGACAGGTACCTGTAATCCTAGCACATGGGAAGCAAGGACAGGGAATCCCCAAGCTAAGTGAGTTACCTAGACAAGCTGAATTGGCAAACCCCGTGGTTCGGTGAGAGACTCGACTCAGTAAATACAGAGCAATGAAGTAAAACACCCAGTATCAACTTAAGGCACAGACACACATGTTCATATGCACTCTCAGGCACACATGCTTCCCATATGCACAAATATGCATAGATGCACAGCACACACATACACAATGCAAAAAGATAGTATGATTTCAGAAATAATTGATGATGAAGGCATTAAGCCAATTGAATTTAAAATATGGCTTGTTTTTATTTCCATTTGGTACCAATTATCTAATACTTTAATGTACCATGACCCATGTATTATAAAAATGATTTCATGAGTAAATATGAAAAGAATGAAGAATAAAATCAAGTTTCAAAAAAAATTGAAGCTATAGAAAATCTTATTAGATGTCTCTAAGGCAATAGAGTGAATATATTTTTAATATATTTCTCATTGAATTAGAATTACATCACTCTCCTTCCTCCCTTCCCTCCCTCCTGCCTCTCTGAGGTAACCTCTTTCCAAACGGTCCCATGTCCCCACTCTCAAGTTGGTAGACTTCTTTTCTTTGATTTATTGTTATGTACACATATATATTGTGTGTGTGAATATGTGTGCACAAATATATAACTGCAACGTGCTGAGGCCACTTTTGTTGTTTTTGTGTATATAGTTTCTGGACTAACCAATCTGCATTGGACATCCAATAAGAGGGCTCATCGATGGGAGAGGCTAATTCTCCTTCTTCCAGCAGTCATTGGTCTAGGGGTGGGGCCACGTCCAGTTTTACTCCTGCCATGTAATCATGCCTAATGATATTGTTCCAGTCTTGTTTGTGCAGCCGTTTCCAGGAGATGCTGTTTCACACCAGACTTCCTGGGACTCTGGCTATTAGAGTCCTTCTGGCCATTTTCTGCAATGTTCCATTAACTGTAGAGGAGGAGCTGTGGGGTTAATGTATCCACTGGAGCTGGAATCCTCACAACCTGCTGATCTCATTGTGTTCCTGGGTGGTTTTCAACGATGGACTCCATTTGCTGTAAAGAGGGACTTCTTTGTGGGAAGGTGGTGGCTGGTGGTAACATGTATATATACAGATAAGATTTAGAAGACAGGAAAGGCTGATCCTGGTCTGGTAAAGTAGCAGCAGTAGAATCTTTTCCAAGGACGATGACCTCATTTGGAGCAGGAAGCTGGCTAAGTTTCCAGAACCAGGCATGATTCCCCTCCTCTGAGTGGGTATCAGGTCCAATAGCCAGCTGTTGGTTCCTACCAAAACGTGAGTGCCAATTAGTGCACTTATGTGGATATCTTGCCATGCAAGTAGTTGTCATGTTTCATAAACGTGTGGCTGATCAGGACTGATTAATTACTTTCCCCTCTGCAGCTGGAATAGTATTCTCTGGTGCCATGGAAGACCACAGGAAAGAGGCTTTCAGGTCAGATCCAGTTTGAATCACCAGAGTCCTGTATCTAAAGTGCCTGGTGCCTTCCCCAAATGGGGCACACCCTGTAGACTAATGAATGCCCCAGTACCACACACCAGAAACTCCTTTCCAAATGGCTAGTCAGGGTAGTCCAAGGGACTCCCGAAATTATATAGACCTTGATGTATCCCTTAGTTACCTCTCAGAGATTCAGTGTGGGCCCCATTTGTCAGCCCAAGTGACTTAATTTTCCTTTAAGATATATGTATGTATATAGGTAGCTACACATAGATAGTTTTATATACATACATACATATACATACATATACATACACACACATATACACACACACACATGCACTCTTACATCAACTTACATCAATTGTGTATAATTTTAGGTAACATATTTTTAATTCTGAAAGAGGATGTCAATTCTAATTTTGAAGAACCAAGAAAGATTTTTTTTGGAAGAGATTAAGCGGCTTGATGATTGAATCATATTTTTATTTTCTGTTTTTGTTGCTTGCAACCCCAAAGACATTAATATCACGCAATCTCCTGCAGTAAAAGCCACTAGCCTACCACAGCTGGATGCAATACAGGTCTCCAAGGCTGAACCTTTAGCATGGATTGAGGTAGCCACAGAAAACTTTGCTAATGGCATGTTTTGAGGAAGCTTTGAATTGAATATAAATCATCACTCGTGATATTAGAAAAAATCATTTTCCATACATTGGTTGCCAACAATGACAAAAAATTTGAAACTGGTTCCCTTTAGCTATTCCAAAGATTCCTTTGCCCATCTAGGGCCAGACCTCAGCTGTTCAGTGTTGTCCTCATTAGGTATATCATCTTACTCTACTCTCTAGGGCAAACTCCAAGCATTGCTTATATTTCACATCCATTCTGATTGTTCAGAGTAGATAATTAACCTTGTTACAGATACACTTAAATTGACTTCTTATAGTGACTTGTTTTAAATAGTAGCTAAATTAATACAAAGTTATTTCCCAAGAGCGTCCTGTGTATTAGATTCTGAATTGAACTCTACTTAGGATTTACCAGATCTGTACAACTGAGAAACCAGAGAAGGAATTCAGCTCTTTGTTGAGAAATACTCAACCCGGGATTAAATTCCTTATTTATTTATTTATTTTTTTGAAATTACATTTAAATGGTAAAAATGTGGTTGATCCATTTAATCAAGAAGAAAATGTCTGCCAGTGTTTCTGACCTTTGAGGTAAAAACTCCCAAGAAAATAAAGAGACTATGGTTACAAAAATAGTGACCTTAGGGAAGGAGAGCAACACGTGTGTGTGTGTGTGTGTGTGTGTGTGTGTGTGTGTGTGTGTGTGTGTTCAAATATATATTTGAAAAAGTAAAGCAAGAACAAAAGGATTAAACTCACCTCTTAATCACAAGGGAAAAAAAAGAATACTTTTCCACCTTTGTGAGTATAAGGCTGCCTGTTTTCAAAATGTTAATTTGCTACTTCAGCACACTTAGTAATTAGTGAACAAAACTATAATGTACTGTGGATATGATTTGTAAAGGCTTAAATGGTAGACTGTAACTAGGATAATTTCAGTCCTGATGTGTTGTTAAAGAACAATGTATTCTGTGAGTAAACTTCAAATAAGCTATTGGGGACTATTGGCCACCTGATAATTAAACTTGATCTAACATGGACATCAAAACCAATTATATGTAATAAAGAGGAAGATGGGTCAGCTCCCCAGAGAGATGAAATGAACTTGGACAGATGGACAGAATGCAAATCATGAAGGGGTTCTTAATGACAGAGAAAGGAAATGCAGTTTGAAAGCTTATGAAAAATCTGGATAGCTATTGCTAGCATACAATTTACTGAAAAAAAATTAGGTTTAAACAAGATGGATTACCACCTTTCCATCTACTGTGAAGCCATTCCTCTAGAGAATTTAGATTTTCAAGTCTCCTGAGCAGTGGGCTCGGGGGGAGACAATGACTTTTATACTATGTTTGAATTCATGTACTAAGAATTTCATGACAAAAGCACAGACTGGGGAGGCTTTTAATGATGGGATTTGATTTCCCTCCATGTTCTGGATTCTAGAAGTCCAAGCACAAGGCATCACATGGGAACTTCTAAGACCTCTCTCCATCCCTGGCATATGGTGGCCATTGTCTTCCACTATATTTGTATGACATTTTCTCTACTTATATGACTCCCTGTAGCCTCTTCCTGTTTATTAGACTAGGTGTCACATTGGAATTGGACCTACCCGGTGACCTTATCCAACCTTTATTTTTCCAAATTTCTAGATGTAGAGAGTCACGTGAAATACTGGAGCTCAGTTTTAAACACGCAGACTGTTTTTTGAGGAAGGGTACAATGACACCCAATATAGAAAATTAAAAAGTCAAAATACAGAAATGAGTAAAGGGAAATAAAATGAGACCTTGGTAGTCTTTGCTATTGCCTTGGTTTTCCATTTTTCCACATAGTTGTCTAGTCAAGGTCATGTGTTTGCTACTCTACATATACTTTTAAGTGTTGGGATATATTCAGTGCCCCCCAGAAATGTAGTGATGGTTTGGTAAATAAGATTATTCTTCGGTTCTTAACATTTTACCCAGAGTATGATGATCCTATGAGCAGGCCACCATGTGAACATGAAATAGAATTGTTTTCTCCATAGGATTCACATCTTCTGTTTCCATCAAAGTTCCATGAAGTCTCCTACTGATAAATTTTCTCATCTCAATATACCTTCTTTCTTACCTTCTTAGGTCTCCTCATGGGAAATAGTATTCCTTACCCTAATTCTAGGACTTAAATCGATCTTAATTCAGGCTCTCTCAGCACAGTCTGAATTTTCATATTGCTCAAGAATAAATATTAATATGCCTTACTTTTATTTCCAGCAAGGCTATCTGACTTGAGGGCTGTGTCTCAGATATCTCTCTTTCTCTTCACTCTTCAGCTAGCCAGCCACAGCCACATGGATGCCTGATGCTATGTGTGACCCCTTACTTTTTTTGTCAAGAACAGTACCTAAGGACTAATTGTTCTTTTTCAAATTTCCTAATCAGCCAGCTAGTGTATTTGATAATACGAAATGAAGGCTTTTTTTCTGTTATCTGGAAATCAGGGTATAATAGGAGCTTCTAGGTTAGGGATAAAATGAAAGGATTTTAAATAATATCATGATATACAAGTGTATGGAACGTATTTTGTGATTCATTTACATGTCTATGATGCACACATTACCCCATCAGAAAGGAAACTTAACATAGTGCTTGTGAATTAATACTTTTGTTTGTACTACTTTTTGCTTGAAATGGACAATTATCAGGCTTTTGGATGTCTGCACCTTTTTCGAATTTTAGGAATCTAGTTGCATGTGTCCACTCAGGAAGGCTGTGCAAACTGATGCTCCTGCAAAACTGTAAAGCTGTATCTGCTTTAATCGAACCTGTGTCTTCACTGCTAGTTATCTCCCTTCAGTCTTTGCTGGTAAGGTAGAGAAAATGTGTATTATATTGCAACTTGCATAATTATTTTTGTGCAGTTTTTCTTGTTTAAATATTTTTTGGCCTGTGTTTGCCTCTTCCTCATCCTCCTTCTATTTTTCAGTGAAATTTGTTTTTAGAAAATTTCACACATACATGTTTAGGTATGTGTACACAGAGCATGCGCACGCACACACAGACACACACACAGACACACACACAGACACACACAGACACACACACCGACACACACACACACACACACACACACACACACACACACACACACACACACACACACACACACAAATACAATGCCTAACTACAGCACTCCCATATCCCCTACCACTCTGGTCAAACCCCCTTACTAATACTTAAATCTCTTTCTCACATCCATGACAATTCTTTTCATTTTGTGATCTACTGAGGTTGACCAGGACTGTTGGTGTGACTGTGAGTGTAGAGTCTTCTCTTGGAACTTGGTGGGCTCAGCAATGGATATACCACTAACTTTTAAAATTCTTCTTGGTTGTCTGTGTTTATTTTTTCACACACTATAGTTCTTTATGAAAATATGACCATATTAATACGATCACTTACTGATTTGAGGTATTGTGGTGATATATTGTGGACCCTAATACATTTGTCAGAGAACAGAACAAGCCACTAGATTAATCATAGAGGCCAGGCAGCGATGGCACACACCGTATTCTTAGCACTTAAGCGGCAGAGATGCATCTGGGTTTCTGTGAGTTCAAAGCCATCCTGGACTACATGAGATTAAATTAGTCTAGGAGAGAAACAGCCAGGCAGTGGTGGCACACACCTTTAATCCCAGCACTAGGAAAGTTGAGACAGGAAATGATAGGGGTGGGCAGAGAAAGGTATGTAAGGCGTGAGGAGGCAGGAACTAAAGTCTTTTGTCTGAGGAAAGATTTTCAGGCTGAGGAGTCCTTGAGGTGGTTTGTTCCTTTGTCTCTCTGATCTTCAGGCAAATTTATTAGGGTATACAATATATCACCACAATGTATAATATAAATGCTTCATATTTTTCTTTCATTTCAAATATTTTTAATTTTAATTTTTGCATATATTACAGGCCTGTTTATTTACTTAAATATTAAGGAAATATTGACCCTTTGATTGGTAAATGTGTTTTAAATTATTATCTTATGAAGTTACATATGATTTGAGATTGAAGTTTTGTCATGCATAAGCTGTTAGGTAGAACTATTTTTTTCTTTGAACAAATATTTATATAAATGATAATTTTTGAAAAATCTACATTTTTCTCTTCCTTTTTGGAATGGCTTTTAAAATACATTGCTTCTAATGTTAAAACATTACCACAAAATTAACAAATTTCACAACAAATTTCAGTGTGCCTATTTGTGTTCATCTGTGGGCACCATACTTAAATGCAAAGTCCCGCACCACCACATACACATACATACATACATAATAAAATAATTTAACAATTGAGCTAATGTTTTAAATTTTTTTCAACTAAAAATTCAAAGAGAGACAACCTAATCTCTGGGTACATCTTTAGATTGGCACATTTGTGGCTCTATTTTTCTGTGGGGGAATGATATTAAGCTACTGAAGAAATATTATTAGGGAACTGATCTGTATAATTATAAAGTGATTCCACCTATTTTTTAGTTGATCATCTGCTGTTGCAAAGTACTGTTCATATAGTTTATAAATTTTATAATGTGTTTTAAAATTTTATTGTTATCACCTCCAAAAATTGATAGCATTATAGGATAGTAACGAAGATTGCCAGAACTGGGTTATTGTGTACTTCAATGTATATGAATACATCTTGTTATGTGTTTTAATTGGACTTAGATTTATGCACATTTCCTTTTGGTTGGTTTACCCTCTTCAGCTTCTCTTTTTCTCTGTTTCTTCTCCTTCATGGCACTCTCTCATCACCAAGTTCCCCTACCACTTTGTTCAGCTGTCTCTCACTCCCTCCCATAATGGACCTTTTCCTAGTCTCCAGTGCCCATTTCTAGTTTCCTGGCCTTTGCCCATGTTTATTCCCAACTTGATACACAGGATTTAGAGCTGGAGAGTAGGGTGTGTGTGTGAAGGAGAACATATGATACATTTATTTCTGAGCCTGGGTCCCCTCACTCAACCTAATATTCCATGGTTTCATTCCTTTTCATGAAAGTGGGATCATTTCATTTGTTTTTACATCTGAGAAAAATTCCATTCTGTATATTTATCATATTTTCACTATCCATGCTTCTGTTAATGAGTATCTAGGCTGATTCCATCACTTAGTAACTGTGACCAAAACAGAAAGGAAATGGTATATGAAAGTACAACTGTAGTAGGATTTATTTGAATACTTCTGCTCTGATACTGGCCTCTGAGATGAGTTTGTATTCTTGATAAACACTTTAATTTAGTAGGAGGACTTTCTAGAGTTCCAAAATAAATTTTGAGGACCTTTTCAAATATCTTTTAGTTAACTTTATATATTGGAGTTATTGTTGAAAATAAAAGAGTGAGGAGCTGGAGAGATGGTTCAGGGGTTAATAGTACTTCTTGCTTTGGCTGAGGATCTTGGTTCAGTTCCCAACACTCTTGTGGTGCCTCACAATCCAGGTCCAGGGCATCAGACACCCTCTTCTGGTCTCTATAGACACTATGCACATATGTGGTGTCCACACCTACATTCAGGCAAGATACTCATACACATAAAACAAAAATGAATAAATCTTTTTAAAAATTCAAGACAAAACAATGAATAAAAATTTTATATATAATTTTAGGCAACCCTTTGACTGCTAATAAATATTTTGCACTTCTGGGTCATAATCCCTTCAATTTAATTTATAAAAATAAGTCTCTACTACAGGTCTGTATGTTTGTGTTAATGACCAGCGTTGTTTCATATCATACATGTGAACTGTCAGAATTTTGTAACTTCTAAAATTGATTGGGATATTTTGCCCAAACCTAGTGATTTCTATTTGCATTAAACCTTCTTGCTTTGAGCCCTTAGAGTGAGACAAATCTTTGTCTATTTGACTGGTGGTAGTCTTCAAAGTATTTCCATTTTAGTGATGGTAGTATAATGTTCTCAAATACAGTCACCATTAAAGTCTCTCTCATTATGTCAGGCTACAGACTCTACCTGACTTACTAACTCTGAGTCCTGTGTTCCTTCCCTCTTGTGGATTTGCATGCTTGGAGGGGTCCTTGGAATTTACTTCACTGAGTCAGCATATTGGAAAAGAGAGGTAATAACATAAAGAGCATTTTCAAGGGACATGGTGTGAGTGGTTCACCTTCTTCCTGCGTGTTTGCAAAAGGAAAAACTTATTCTTAAGACCAATATTCTATGTCATATGGGCTAGTTTTTTTTTTTTTTTTTTTGGTCCAAGAAAGAACGTGCTTCCTTGAAATATTTAGGGCTATTAGTAAGCATATCATTGTATGGATTTTTAAAGTTTATTCTTTCTACACTTTAATACTTTTCTTGCCTTCCTCAGTTGCACCCGCCCCGTTCCTTACCCCCATGTTTTTCCTCTCATCTATGTTTCCTTCTCTTTCCCTCTTCTCCCCTGGTTGGTTTCTCTTTCTCCCTTAAATCCTGCTACCTGTATACCAGTCCCTGATTTCAGAAGCCAAAAGGAATTATCCACCTATGCTGATTCAGCATCTAGCATATCATCCTCCATTTTGCCGCTCCCCACCCAGCACTGCTGGACTTCCATGGAATGAACTTTTCCTCATGTTTCTCTGGTAACCTTCCAGTTGTTAGCGCCCCCTCTCACAATCCTCTGTGTCCTCTACACAGCCAGACTCGTTTTCCTATGACATAATCTCTATCCTCTGACCCATAAATACACAAGTGCCCCCTCCCAACTGTCTGTCAAGTTCAGCAGATAAAGCTACACTTCTCCCCTGTACCTGGCCTCAGGGATAAACATCATTGCACATGGGTTGTATGCTCTGCTTTGTGCTTAGCCAAATTCAATCCTCATTATAATACTGTATTTGTTTTGTGTTCTTCCTATAGACATGCTTTCATCTTCCTTCAGGAAATTGCTTATTCTCTTAACCTGAAAAGCCATTGTATATCTATATCTGTCTCTTAGTATCTGTATCTTCCCCGAGACCCACAACTCCTCTTTCAAGCAATTGTACATGTCACAGCAGAGAAAATCCTAATCCGTGATACAGTTAATACCAATATCCTCTGTGCCCTCTGATCCTTCAAAGAAGAAACATACTTTGGCAGGGTTCTCTACTATTTATCTGCTTTTTATAAGTGCAGATGGAGCCAAGAGACCAAACTGAATCATTCAGTGTTGGGAATCTTAGTTTGAGACCAAATGATGGAGAAACGGTTTTGCCAAACACAAAATACAGCTGAGTCCTCTAGAGGAGAACTCAGAATAAAATGACAAGCCCTCATAATTCTTTATGTGCATCTGGTCCTTAATTCCCAATGAAAAAGAAGAGAGTTTAAACTAACTTCTGATAAAGGATATCTACTTAACCCAGAAAAAAAAATATGGTGAGCAGAGCAACGTGACCATAGAGTTTCTGCCTAAATTAAATGATAATGTTCATTTCTATAAAAAAGTTTATATTTTATTTATACTTGATATTTCAGTAGATCTAACATAATCTCCAATTTAGATATGGAAAACTAAAACTGTGCAGAAATTATAGCTTACTGCCTGGGGTAAGGAGAGAAAGAATTTACCTTTTTACAATTCAATCAAATGCAGCATAGGAGCAGTTAATAATTGTAGAATATGAATAATCAGATAAGACATTTTCTCCTGAAAACTCATAAATTTTATTTTGGGAGTACATTAAAATTCAGTTGAAATTTAAAAAATTATAGCATATCTCAAGCCCCAGAATAGTTGCTATATCTATAGAAATCTATTTTAGAGGTACACAAGTGCAGATTATAGAATGTCAGCATGGGATTTAATTTCATGTGCTTTTCCACTAATATAAATAATGAAACATGCTGAGAACACTGGGGTACACTCAGCTGACTATAATTAAAATACTGAGGTGTAACATCCTAACAAAAACTGTAACAAATTAAGAACTAAAATGAAGTAGGCAGAAATACCAGCAATTCAAAATGCTAAACTATGTTGTGATTACAGTATTGTGGATATAGTAAATGGTATATTTTGTTTTAAGTGAAACCAGTGATAGCTGGGACATTAATGGAAGCAGTGGCTTTAGAGTTTCTATGAATAATGGGAGATTTAATTTCAGGAGCACGCTTTTTTTCCCACCCATCTCTGGAAATAGGTCTCCATAGTGTTCTGAATAAGCTTTTTCACCCAAATGGAACAAACTCTCTGATGAAATTGGACACTGGAGCCTACAACAATAATTAAGGTGGGATTTGGGAATCAGTGGTGTGGTGTGTGTGTGTGTGTGTGTGTGTGTGTGTGTGTGTGTGTGTGTGTAATACTCCTTATCAGGTTGGCTAAAAGATAGCACATCAGCTTTGTAAGACCATGCGAAGAGCACAAGTGAACTTCCTGCTGGTTATCACGAACTACTCTGTGGGGGTGGCTCATGTCTACTCAATCTATGCTCAGGCAAACTCCTGGCAAGTGACCAGGTATCTGACCATGCTTGCAAGGGCCAGTCTGATGAAAAGGAATGGTATTGTGATAACAAGGCACAACAATATGTTGTGAAGAAGATCATGTCATCTTCTGCCACATGGAACACTCATCTTAGTCATATTGGTGTTGCTACAAGGGATCATGGTTCCTTTGTAAGATGTTTTGTGCTTCCCAGTCTTTAGCTTTATCTTGACTTACAAATAGTTAATTCATATCTGTGCAAGCGGAGATACTTAAAACTTGGAGGGTGACCTTGTTTTCTAGATGTCCAGTGCTTATGATTTGGAGAGGACACTACAAGCAGACTCATCTTTACCATAACAGCAGAATCCATTCTCTGTTAATCAAATTTGAAACTACAATTTCATTCTGGAGTTAGAAACTTAATAATAGAAATATGAGAACTCTCTCTCATCTCTCTCGCTCTTTCTCTCTTTCTTTACTTTGCTGAATGACTTTATCCCTGGATTTAAACCTGTTCTCTTTTCTGAGTATTCTTTATTTCTGCTGAATCACATCCAGCCATAATTTCCTGAGAAAGTGTAAAAGGAAGTGAATGTCTTTAGTGCTTATATGTTATCTCTGTAAGTCATTTCCCTATTTTTATTACAAGCATTGATGCAATTAGAAGATGGACCAATGCCCAGGTATTATTGCTTTCATTTCCTTTGGTCACATCCATCTTTCTTCTTAGATGAGTGATTCCCAACCTTTCTAATGTTGCAACCTGTTAGTACAGTACTTCATGTTGTGGTGTCCCCCAACCATAAAATTATTTTCATTGTTACTTCATAACTATAATTTTCCTATGGTTATTAATTGTAATATAAGTATCTGTGTCTCCTAGTGATCTTAGGTCACCCCTATGAAAGGGGCACTTGACCCCAAAGGGGTTGCAACCCACAGATTGAGGGCCACTGTCTTCAAAGCTCCACCCCCACTCGTTCATACAATAAGCTAAAGAATGATGCAGTATGTGACTAACAAGTTGTACCATGGAGAGGTGCTTGACAAGAGTCCTGACAATGACAAGCCATGGGACCCTCTCCCAAAATCCTCAGGACTGGGAGTCCATGTTTTCTCCTGCATATAGGAACAGTAGTAGATAATTTAAAATGTTATCTTTACGAATGTAGAATATACATGTCAAGTCCTAACCACCATGTGTGATACAGGGTCTGTGGTCTGCAATCAGCCAGTTACAGCTGTACCAATCACCACAGTCTGGCAATGTGGGGTTGACATAAAGGACACCAGACCTTCCCTTATATCATAAACCATTTAGTACTATTTTTTTCCTTTTATGCAACTTCCCTTGCTTAAATGGGATCTATGTGTGATTTTTTTTTTTTTAATTCCTGAGTGTGTATTGGGTTTGAAATTTAAAACATGCTGTTCTTCATTAAAAAAAAAAAAAACCTGGAAAGCACCAAATACTGAAAAAATAAATAAATAAAAGTAATCATGTTTAACCTTCTTTATCTAATGACTCCCAAGTCTATTTGACAAAGGAATACTCTGTGTGTCTTTCTGTACCATATGCTTCTTAGAAATCTGAAAATGAGATAAAAATGGCATGTGATATATAGAATCCTGGTAGCTCACATGTAGTGAATATGCATAGAAAATAAATGAATTTGTGCATAGATGAATGATGTGCTCTTACCTCAATCACACAGACATGTAGTATCTTTCCTATAATCAACCTGTCCATATCTTACCTGTTACCTGTTGTAGATTTTCTATTAACTATTCTTCCTTGGGATTACAGAACACAGTGCTGGTTGGCTGTCATTTGCATTTGGGCCTCCTCTTGCTTGCTTTGTTCAGTAATTGTCCTCTGGATCAGTCATGATAATCGTAGCTCCACAGAATAGAGGAGCATGCTTGTCATTGATTTGTTTTATCCCATTCTAACAAATCCTGGCATGGACTGGAAGAAATGTGCCAAAGTGGATTTACACCTTTTATCTTGTTCTTCTGTAGGCGTCATGCTCTCCTCTGAGCATCCAGGGACTTATTACCCGAAATGATGCTTGAGACCCCTCACATCAGCAGAAGAACAAAACAGTGAGGGAAATTACCCAATTTCTGCGGAACTCATAAACACTCAGAATGTGGGTCACACCCATTGCCTGATGTGCTGTGCTTGTCATGTTCCAACAAAGCAGCTGCCACGAGTGGCCAAACTCCCGGAAAGCAGAGCAGCCCCCCAAAAAGAGCAGCCATTTGGAAACACATTTTCATTGACAATTTGGGGAAGTTGGGCATTCACTTAAGAAAAAGCCATAATTCTGTGAGAAATGAGCAATTTATGCACATTATAATCAAATTTATTTTTATATCCAGCTACTCCTCCATGTGGGATAATTCAGTCTGGGAAATCATGCTAATTAGTTAGAAAATCCATTACATTGTGAGCCTTACAGCAGATGCAAATGCTGTTTCAAGTGTTCTCACCTCTACAGAGCATGCGCCGTGGTGAGCATGTCCTCCCAGGGTGGGCAGTGTGCGGTAACCCAGGCTTTACAGGGGATTGGACGGAATGCACTCTCACGGGCACCAATCACAGCATCTATTTTAGTACTTTTTTGTTTGTTTATTTTTCAAGGCAGGGTTTCTCTAGCTTTGGAGCCTGTCCTGGAACTCGCTCTGTAGCCCAGGCTGGCCTCGAACTCACAGAGATACGCCTGCCTCTGCCTCCTGAGTGCTGGGATTAAAGGCGTGTGCCACCACCGCCCGGCCTATTTTACTACATTATATAACTAGGCACCTACTTTTAAAACACATGGCAAGTCCCATTTTTCAGAGGAAAGATCAGTGTGCTGGAACTTTGGAGTCTAAAAGAATCACAGTGCCAGTACTGACCAATGAGATAGGGATATTTTTGAACCTCCGCAGCAGGAGGGAAGATGAGCTCTAACCTAAGAGTAGAAATAGTGAGTTTCAGGGGCAAGGTGTGTGTGTGTGTGTGTGTGTGTGTGTGTGTGTGTGTGTGTGTGTGTTAGGAGGGTGACTGCTTCTGAATCAGTCCCTTATTGCTGGACACTGGAAACCGCTGGATTCCTTTTGTCTTCCTCTCAGAGGAATTCATTGGGAATTCAAGTGAACATTGGTATTTGCTTGAAAAAAAAAAAAAACCCTAAATATTCTGATATATTATTTTAGGGTTATTGAAAATTATCCAACTCCTATTGGAAGGGAATTCTTGGGTCTAATCATATACATTTTATTAAAGATATCATAAGCTGCACAGTTATTGTCAAAGATAACAGGAGACATTTAAGTTCTGCCTATGGAAATTTATGAATGAAATATTTGTGATGCCTCAGGGCTTTGGTATCCTGGAGTTACTAGGCTAGATGGGATTCGTATTTGACTCAATTCTTTAAAGTACAGGTATAAAAGAAATGAACGTGAACACTTCCTAATCAGAAACAACAACATAAGGTCCCATGAAGTTTCTCTTCTCTTCTCAGCCAGTAGTGATTTCTCAACCACCTGGGTGGAATTGTAAACCAGAGTCTGGGTTAATTGCTCCTGGCTGCTGGCTCCACTTGATATATTTTCTAGTCTGTCAAAAAATCTGGTTAATTCTTTACCGTAAACATCTTTAATGTCTGTCTTGAACCCCATCTCCTGGATCTGTTTCATAGCATCCTTTATTTCCCCCTCTACACCTTACTTCCTGGCTGGGCTCTGTGTCTCCCAGGATTTCATATTCACATTAATTCACAGAAACAGAATTGGACATCTGGATGAACGTAATTTTAAACATTAACTTAAAAACTTTTGAATATTCAAATGGCTCAAAAGAGCCTCAAAGCAACATGTCTGTGCCTTGTGAATGATACCTGCTTGTTTTTCCCATCTTCTCCCTTTGCCACAGCTAAGACTATTGCATGACTAGAGTTCCCAGGATGGCCTGTGAGCCTTCTTACTTCAGGAACGGTGTATAGTTTCATTTTGACTTCAATGGTTTCAAATCTATGTATTGCATCCACTCCATTCCTTTAGTTTTCAGGTAAAGTATTTGCCCTTCTGGCAGATGGTCTTGCCATGTGTCTCTTTTCTCTAGTCACTTGTAGTGTTGTAAGAAACAAGGTCTGTATGACACACTATGTCTTCTTTGCTGTTCTCTTCCTGGAGTCTGGAATGAGTAGGTATTTAATTTTATTGAATAAAATTTATTTAATTTTCTTGCAAAAGCTGAATGAATTATCAAAAACATCTTAATACACTGAGCACTTAAGTCCTTTTCAGAACAATGCTTTAGTATGACCAGAATGCTCAGGAATGTCAATGAGGAGTTTCAAAATAAGAGAAAAACATGGATTTTAAAACCAGGTATTTAAAACACACCATGGAAACCTTAGGGCAGGCATCACTTGTGTTGTCAGTTGGGTGTCCAGGCCAATCTATAGACACAATATGGAAGGAAAAATAAAAAGAATCTCTTGGCACTTATCCTAGCTCTATAGATGTATCCACCCTAACCACACAACATTTAAAACTCATCCTAGCTCTACAGATGTATCTACCCTAACCACACAACCTTTAAAACTCATCCTAGCTCTACAGATGTATCTACCCTAACCACACAACATTTAAAACTCATCCTAACTCTACAGATGTATCTACCCTAATTCTAACTACACAACCTTTAAAACTCATCCTAGCTCTACAGACGTATCCACCCTAACTACACAACCTTTAAAACTCATCCTAGCTCTACAGATGTATCCACCCTAACCACACAGCCTTTAAAACTCATCCTAGCTCTACAGATGTATCCACCCTAACCACACAACCTTTAAAACTCATCCTAGCTCTACAGATGTATCTACCCTAACCACACAACCTTTAAAACTCATCCTAGCTCTACAGATGTATCTACCCTCACCACACAACCATTAAAACTCATCCTAACTCTACAGATGTTTCTACCCTAACTACACAACCTTTATGACCAAATGCAAACAATAAACAGGCAAACAAAAACACCTCCACCACTCCAAATGCATTCCTTGAATTAAAACTTGCAATGACCATCAGTTAATTCAGGGTTTTAATAATGAAACAACTGAGATTCGAAGTATCACAAGTGTCCTTCTGATCCAGTCAAGACATGTATTGGAAGTCATTACCCCTTTCCATCTTCATAATCTTTGACCTTTGAGGACTTATCCAATATGAACATCACAAAGAACCTTTCCTGCAGGAGTTAATTAAGCCTTGCAAAGCCCATTAACTGTAAGTATTTGTTGGACTTGTGTCCAGGTTAAACTGTGGAGCATTGAAAGCAAGTATGCTCTTGCTGTCAGACACTCAGGATGGTTCCTGGCTTAAAACAAGACAAAAGGGAAACACTGTTGCTAGTGTGTGTCCACATTTTATTCCTTCTTTCTAGCCAATGCTGGGTGACAAAGTGTTTCTGCTAATTCATCCAATATTGTGGATGGGTAAAACCAGTAGCCAGTGATGTACATAGAAAAATAAATGATACAGGTGATTACATATCACAGACATATATTTTATTGGTAAACCGCATTGAAGTCCACCAGTTAAAATTCCTTTATATAAGGGTTCTTGTGAAGAAGAATGAACTATTTCAGGACCATAGGAAGAGGCTGCTTAGCTAGCCCTTTACCACCCCAATGAAAGTTTATTTGTGGAATAGACTCCAAAGCCTTCTATTTCAGGACATTGGAAGGAGGTTCTTACTTCCATGTAGACCATAGCCCAAAACAATGCTGTCCTTCCCAAGAGCAGCATTTAATACAGCAAGTGGTCAAGAATGTGCACACACCTCAGGGACTATCAACAAAGATGGGAAAGGGAATGATGATAGTGGACCTTCCCTGAAAAATTCCATAACACCTTTAAGGTGTTATGCCATGGAGCAGTGGTTCTCAACCTTCCTAATGGTGATACCCTTAATACAGTTCTTCATGCTATGGTGAACCCCAATGATGAAATTATTTTCACTGTTACTTCATAATTGTAACTTTGATACTGTCATGATAATAATGTAAATATCTGACACGCAGTATATCTAATATGAGACCCCATGAAAGGATTTTTTTGAGCCCAAAGGGGTTGTGATCCACAAGTTGAGAACCACTACCATAGAGTCTGTCTGCTAAGCAACATACTCTTACTTTATTTATAGAATAACTTGAACCTCCATGAGTATATTATCCTGAGTTCATAGCTAGCTGCAAAGAAGAACTCAAAAAGGAATGTCTGATGCACAAGAAGTAGTCCCCATGCAGTTTGCTGTTATCAGTGAGTTCGTGCTACTCTAAGACATTAGGCAAAATGGAATGAGTGAGGAATATTCTGTTAGTTTGCATATTTCTTCATAAGGAGCGTGAGATGGAGATAGAGGGATAGGTAGAAAACAGACAGATGGACAGACAGAGACACAGTTATCTGAATAGAAAACATTTTACTGGAACCTAATGTAGAATGTGAACACATGTACAAATAAAATGTTTTTCTCTTTGAAATTATCATTAAGTTTAATTGGATATATTGAAGCTAAATACTCAAGGACAAAAAATGGAGGCTTAAGGCAAAGCTGTTGGTTGAAGGAAGGAAGACATAAATGAAATAAAACTTTAGAGCGTGAGAAGATTCCTATACTTTCTGTCTCCACTTCTATAAAATGCTGGGATTCCTTATAGAATCATGGAAGGAAAATTGAAAGGAAAGCCACTGTTTTCCAGATAAAGCAATGCCATAGGAATGTATTTCCCCTGAAAGACAATATAGGATTTTTTAAAAATCCTGTTTTGGAATGCTTTTTTGGTAATAGCTGAACAGTTTATCATTCATGCATTTATTAATTCCTGTATTAACTTATTTTCCATCTTGTTCTCAGCATAGGAAGATTAAGAATTTGAAAAGTGCATTTGAAATATGTTTTGTCATCTCAATGTAAAAATGTACCCTAATAATTCCTCTGAAAATGAAAAAAAAAATAAAGTATATTTTCAGAGCCCGCAAACATCAAATGAACCAATGCATTGTTTAAAACAACCATAGCGCTCTTGGTAAATAATTTGGACTCTGAAAATTGTAGGCATGTCTGAGTCTTCCCATGTGAGGCTTTTTAATCTACTTGGGACAAGAAGATGATTACTTAAAAATGTGGGAATTAGATGATGGGACTGGAAAGTGGGGCTCATTACCAAGGGGGATGATTACAGATGTTTGGATCATGTTATCACAAATGGATGGGGCCTCTGTCAAGAAAACAAGCAAAAGGAATCAGAGAACCTTGAGCTCTGTACCCATGCAGATAGGTTTTACAGTCTTAAAAGGAGGATTTCTTACCATCGTTAGGGCCGAATATCCTTTCTATCACCTTGTCCTTGTCCAAATGGCCTATGTGGGATTCTGACCATTATCAGCACAACTATACTTTTAATACAAACTTACTTCCATCAAAGTTCCCAAATTTGAGAAAGAATAAGGACAAGAGATTAGAAATAACATGTGTTATTATACCTCAAAACTGCATCAGCAACCTCTTGAAAACTCAGCATGTAGATGAAACATTACCCATCTTTTTCTCTTTTCTGTTATTCTTCTCTTCTCTCCACCTTGTCCTTCAAGTTTCCCCCATTCTTTAGTTAAAGTTTCTCTTTCTCCTCCTCCTCCTCCTCCTCCTCCTCCTCCTCCTCCTCCTCCTCCTCCTCTAGGTAATGTGGCTGGAGAGATGGTTCAGAGGTTAAGATGCTTTTGCAGAAGACTAAATTTGATCCCAAAGCAAACATATGGCTGCTAAAAACCATCTGTAACTCCATATATAGGGGATCTAGTGCCCTCTTCCAGCTTCTTCAGACACAAGGCAGGCAATGAGTACACTGATATACATGCAGACAAAGCAGTTGTACACATGCAAAGTAAGATAAAAAAAATTAATGTTTAAAAAAAATAAAATCTATGCATTGTTCCCTAACCAGAAATATTTGTCTTGGATTTGTGTTCCACATTGGTTGGACATATTTTAAACAGAGAGATATAAACATATTAGTTTATAAATCAAATAAATTTTGAGATTCATTTTTATAAGAAAAATATCCTTGCATTTGTAAAGAAGAGTCCAGGAATTTTTCTTTGTATCAAAAGCTTCCTCAGCAAATATGAAACATAAATTCCTTCTCAGTAATTCCTATACATCTGTTTAGGAAGACATCTGTTATGTGAAGTAAGATACACCTGCATATCCAATTCTAAATGTCAGTGTAGTAAACACTTGCAAGCTACTGATGAAAAAGAAAATATATTCTTAGCCATTCTATTCCAATATTTCATTCTTGTTATCAGAAAGATATGAGATAAAATGCCTTCTCTCCAGTCTCCTTTCTCAAACTCTTGCCCATTGTTTTGACATGCAGGACAGCTTTCCAGGTCTGAGCTCTGGAGGAAACGATTCAATATGACTTGTGCACACCACAACTATACATTATCATAAAACTATTATTCAAATGCTAGAACAAAGGTACCTAATCTTCAACAAAAGGCACAGAGTTAATTGCCATTTTTGACATCTTAAGGAATTAATCACAATTCTGTAAGGACCCAAAGAGGCATAGGTGGAATGGTTTTTCAGTTTCCTTTCTAGTCTGTAAAGTAAGTTGCTGACTCTACACTTTCAACTTGCAAGAAAATCTGCAAACTGAACAGTTAGTACGTGCCTTAAAGTCTAAAGACTTATCTTGGAATATGAAATGGTTAGAAAAAAATAAAAAGTAATTACTTCCTGTAGATAACTCCATGGGATAATCCTAGGTGGTTGGTCTGGAGTTATGCTAAGATAGGAGAATTGGGCTCTGTTAGGGAAATTATAAAACAAATTTAAAAAGGAATCATAAGAGAGGGTATTTTAGAGTTTAAAAATAATGAGTTTGATCTGAACATAAAGTTTCAGAAGTTGTAACTTGAATCCTTGAGGGATGGATCAAGTCAATTTAAATGTGCATATGATGGAGGAATAGGGAGTAAGAAGGTAAAATAATCCAATGTTTCCTTTGGGACAGGAAGCACAGCATCCCTGGCAATGCTTTCCTTTTTCTTCCTCCTCTGGGCCTTCCAGCTAGCTGTTTCTGCATGCCAGAAATCCTATTCCCCCTCCTCTGCCTTTTTGTCAGCTGTCTGTTTGAATACCTAGGAATAGATTGCTGCCAGCTGGCACCTCCAACGATGACTTCCTTAGGATTCACAAAATGGGACAAGGACATTCTCTATGTTTCCTTCTCAAGACTTTGCTAACCTAAAATTATCTGAAAATATTGTTTACCTAACGAATGTCATTGTTTTAAAGAGCATCTTTTTACTGCAGACAATGATTACACTTTTCATGTGTATCAGCATGTTCTTAATATCTGTTACTTAATGGCATGGTTCAAGATACCACATAGAGACATAGAGGTATTTGCATCTTGACCAATTAGATAGTATAGATTATTTAATAAATAATCATCACTACCACCATTGTGTGTGTGCGCGCACACACACACACACACACACACACACACACAGAGTTTATATCTCAAGTTTCAGTGATCTTTGACCTCTGTTCACCATTCATGGGGTTACATTGTCAATAGCAGCCATTTGTCAAATGAAATAAAAGAAGAAAGCGTCTTCAACAAATGGTGGCAGTATAACTGGATGACAGTATGGAGAAGAATGCAAATAGATCCACATCTGTCACCCTGCACAAAACTTAAGTCCAAGTGAATAAAAGATTTTGACCTAAATCCAGTTACACTAACCCGATAGAGGAAAAAGTGGGAAATATCTTTGAACACATTGGCACAGGAGACAACTCCCTGAACAGAGCACAAGTAGCACATACATTAAGATCAACAACTAATACATTGGACCTCGTGAAACTGAAAATTTTCTGTAAGGCAAAGGACACTGTCATAAGACAAAATGGCAGCCTACAGAATGGGAAAAGATCTTCACCAATCCCACTTGTGACAGAGGGCTGATCTTGAAAATATATAAAGAACTCAAGAAACTAGATATTCAAAACCCAAATAATCCAATTAAAAACTGGGGTATAGATCTAAACAGAGAATTCTCAACAGAAGAATCTCAAATGGCCAAGAAACATTTAAAGAAATGTTCAACATCCTTAGCCAGCAGGGGAATGCAAATAAAAATGACTCTGAGATTCCTCCTTACACCTGCCAGAATGGCTAAGATCAAAACAACTACAACAACAACAGAAACACATGCTAGAGATGTAGAGCAAGGGAACACCCCTCCATTGCTATTGGGAGTGCAAACTTGTACAGCCACTTTGGAAATCAATATGGTGGTTTCTCTGAAAATTGAGAATCAATCTACCTCAAGACCCAGCTGTACCAGTTTTGGGCATATACCCAACAGATACTTATCATACCACAAGGACACTTGCTCAACTATGCTCATAGCAGCTTTATTCATAATAGCCAGAACCTAGAAACAATCTCGATGTACCTCCACTGAAGAATGAACAAAGAAAATATGGTGTATTTACACAATGGAATATTTATTACTCAGCTGTTAAAAATAATGACACCATGAAATTTGAAGGCAAATGGATGGAACTATAAGAAAATCATCCTGTTTGAGGTAACCCATATGAGAAAGACATATGGTATGTACTCACTTACATGTGGATGTTAGCTGTAAAGTAAAGGATAACCATGCTACACTTCCCAGACCCAGAAAGACTAGATAACAAGGAGAGCCAAGCAGGATGCTCAGATCTTCCTTGGAAGGGGAAATAGAAGAGAATCTGTGGGTAGTCAGAGCCAGTAGGGATGGAAACATGAGGGATAAAGTGGGAGTGGGTTGTCAGGGAGAGTACACAAAGAGCCTGTTGGAAAAAGGGGGGCATTTGGGGGTCAGGCAGAAACCTGATGCAAGGAAAACACCCAGGATCTACAAGGATGACCCCAGCTAAGGCTGTTAGCAAGTATGGCTATGTAGCCTGAACTGCTCATCTCTTGTGATCAGGCAAGACCTCCAATGGAAGGATTGGGACACTAACCTAGCCACATTACCTTTGACCTTCAGTCTGTCCTGCTTATTGGATTTACTGGGGTACAAAGGGCTCAGGGATTGTGGGAGTGGCCAACCAATGACTAGATCAGCCTGAAACCCCTACAATGAAAGTGAGCTCATCCCTGACACTACCTGGAGCACCAAGATCCAGAGCCTGGATGGCCCAGAGTCCTAAGAACCAAACACGACTGGAGAAAAAAAATGTCAATGTAATGATGCTTAACAATATTCTGCTATACTCATATATTGATGCTAGCCCATCAGTCATCAGAAAGGCTTCATTCAGCAACCGGTGGAAACAGATGCAGAGAACCACAGACATACATTAGGCAGAGTTTGGGGAATCCTGCTGAAGAAAAGGAGGAAGGATTGTAGGAGCCAGATGGGTCAATGACATCACAAGAAAACCCACAGAATCAGCTAACCTGGGCTCATAGGAGCTCACCAAGTCTGAACTAACAACCAGGGAGTCTGCATGGGACTGACTTAGACCCTCTGCATATATGTTATAGTTGTGTAGCTTGGTCATCTTGTAGAACTCCTAACAGTCAGAGCAGGGAGTGTCTCTGACTCTTTTATTGGCTTTGGGGACCCTATTTCTCATACTGGGCTGCTGTGCCCACCTTTAATATAAGGCGAGGTCTTTACTGCAACTTGATAATGCCGTGTTTTTGATACCCTTTCTGAATAGAAACAGAGAAAGTGTGGACTGGGCAGGGGGTCTGGGAAGAGAGGAGGGAGGAGAAACTTCATTCAGGATGTAAAAAAAAAAAAAAAAAAAAAGCATTCTCTCCTCCAAGTGCAAGCTGGAATGGGGTTTGGGGAATGGCAGATATGATCATGTTTCATTGTCTACACATATGAGTTTCTTATTCTTAAAATAATTTAAATACTTTGATCATTGCTCAGAAAATCAAGTTTTATGGCTAAAAGGTAAAATCTGTTAGTCTCACACTAAACCTTCATTTCCTTCACATCAGACATGAATAAACGAAGAAGGACTTTTATAAGGATCACTTAAGCATCAGTGTCTCGGGATGACTCAGGAAGCTGAGGCATGTATGGAGAGGACACTTGCATCCCTGCATAAGGGTCAAATCATCCCTTCTTGCTGTACTTACCAGAGTCCTGAGAGTAGTACCCAGAGATAATATTCCTCAAGTATCATCTTCACTTCAACATTCTCTTAATGATGATGCCTAGCTTTTCTCAGAAAATAGGGAAGCAAGTGTGATCAGGGTGCATTGTGTAATCAATAAAAACATTATGTTGGAGGACAAATCCTTAGGCTAATAGATACAGTTTCCTTGGTCCTTAGATAATTTCTTCCTTTGCTTTAGCTGTTAACTGATGAATCACGGCTCTTGGTTCTAATCCTGCTTAGTTTGGATTTGGAAAAAGGTGATTTTTTTCCCTTAATGGCTCCCTTTCATTTCTTTATTGATCAGTTTGAGGGCTTTTTTTTCCTCTGAGGATCTGCTAGGGTTGCACTTTGTGGATGATGTCACTTTAGAGCTAAAACTGAATGCATGGTCTATTTCATAAGTGACTCCAGAAGGATACTATGGTTTTCTTTGGTTTAAAATGTCATGTAAGGTTCTCAGCTCTGTACAGAGATCTCTTTAAGACCATCTATCTTCTCTGAAGATGATGACATTATGAGCCAAATGATCCAATGACAACATAAACAAATGTAATTGAACTCTGAAATGTGAAGGGTAATGCCCTGAAGCTAAAGAAAACAGAACAGAAGAATTTTGGTCTTTCAGTGAGAAAATAAAAAACAAAACAAAAACAAAAAACAAAGGTCTCCAAACACGTAAAAACAAGTATATGGTACCCCATACCCAAAAAGACAAATACAGTATGTATTTGTTTATATGTGGTGTTCATCCCCAACACTGCTGGGGTGGCCAAGAACCTGAGACTAGATAGGCCAGAAACATAAGGGAAACCCAAATGCTACTGTTCTGATAAAGGACTGTATCAAGAAAATGACTCCTGGTGACATTCTGCTATACTCATAGATCAGTGACTTCCTTGGCCGTCATCAGGGAATACTCAGTCCAGGGCTCAGGAAAACCTGCGGAAGAGAAGGCAGAAAAATTGTAAGAGCCAGGGGGGATGGAGAACACCAAGAAACACTCCTTTGAGAAATTGGCCCACACACATCAATTATCAATCACCAATCAAGAAAATGCATCAAGAGCTATCTCACAGACCAATCTAGTGGGAGCACTGTCTCAATTGAGGTTCTCTATTCCAAAACGACTCTAGCTTATGTCAAGTTGACAAACAACAACAACAACAACAACAACAACAACAACAACAAAAAACCTCTAGCACATGTCCTAAATTTGAACAGCTGGTTTTGATGGCAGTGTAAATGAAAAGACATGGCAAAAGGAAACTTAGCTTTTTGCTTTCTTGCATTTACTATTTTGGGCAAGCTCATCTATCCTGTTACTGAGACATCAGATCCACTTCTTTGAATTTCCAACTTAGACTGAAGACAAGTCAGTCCTCAGAAATCCTCTAAGACTTAAGCCCAACATTAAAACTACTGAGATGTACATCCTTGAGACTAAGTAATTACTGAACTCTCAGCCAGTATAATATCCTGCTTTTATTCTAGTAGTTTTATTTTTTTCCTTTAGAGAGCACTAATGAGTCCATTCATCCCTTTTGTAATTAGATGGTATAAATTATAACACTGAAACATCCCTTTGTGATTCCAAATAATAGCACACCGACCAATATTGGTTATTCAATACTGAATGGTCACCCTGAAAACATATACATACAAGTAATAATATATGGCCTCAGAATGATATATTTATATGCTTAGGAATACATAAATATGCACACACACACAAATATATATATATATATATGTAACGAAGAAAAAGAGGCCATGAATTTGAAAGCAGGCAGAGGTGGAAATTTCTTAGAGGGTTTTGAGGGAGAAAGGGGAAGTGAAAAATCATGTAATTATAATCTCAAAAGTATTAATTTTTAAATGTTAATAATACTACTATGAATACAAATGTTACTTCACTGGTAATAGTAGAAATATGTATAGCCATTCTACAAGTTTTTAGATTGAGTATGTGTCTACCTGGGATTTCACTGATATATCCATATTGTGATTATTGTGTAGAAAAGGGTTAAAAGCGTGATTGTTGATACATAAAAGTATAATATTTATGTTCTCAGTTTCAGTGATAATGAACATGATTATGTAATTGGCATGGACTGTTTCCAAGAACTCCGAAGACAATGAAAAAAAGCTTTAAAAAATACAAGAAATGTAGCATGATATCATTAATGTAAATTCTAGAGCTATACAAATCACTACCCATCTCTTAAAATAACTACTTATTTGAAATATAGAGAATAACATATTATCAATTATTTATTTCCAGTATAAAATTAATAATTTATAAGCATTCTCTCAGATGTTTTCCTCTCCAAGATTTTTTTAAATTTAAATTCTTTTTTATACAGTACATTTTGGTCATATTCTTTTTCTTCCCCCTACTTTTCTGAGATCCTCTCCAGCTCATTGCTCCCGACTCACTTTCAAGTGTTCTCTCTCTCTCTCCCTCACAAAACAAAAATCAAGAAAAACAAATAAACAAAACAAAAAACCCATAAAATAAACAATGCCAAAATCAAAACAAAATTGAAACAAAACAAAAAGCCCACAACAAAACAAACAAATCAACAAAAAAAGACCAGAGTCCATGTTACATTGACCCACTACTCCTGGGCACAAGGTCTGGTCCTGAAGGTTTAGTTAGTTAAGAAATTAAAAATTGACATATCTGAATAAACGAAGAAGACAATCATGAAACACATACTAACACTAGAGAGAGTTTTATGGTGGAATGATCTGGTAGTAGGACACAAATGTTAAAAGGTAACAAAAAGACAGTATATGCAGAGTTCTTATGTGAGTTGACCTCATGTATGCTCCCATGGATGAAGAGCTCAATGCTGCACACCTGAGGTCCAGAAAGATAAGCAAGCAACAAAGGCACGAGGCTGTGTGTGTGTGTTCTCACATGTATGTGCATGTGTGTGTACACACACTTCTTTTTTACTGGAAGCTATGTCTTTTCCCATATAAACTTTCTCTGAAGTTTCTTAAAGCCTTTCCCCTCCTCTTTTTATGGCTTGAGGCTGCGATCAGACTCTTCATGTGGCATCTAGAAGAGCCAGGCCTCTGTCTTACTGTTCTGATGGAAATGGTGCCTGCCTTTACAGGTTGGCTTGAGCATTGCTCTTTCCTTGTGATGTGATCCACTCACCCCACTGGGAAGCAGCATTCTGGGCCTGGATCTTCCCATTCTCCATTTCGTCTTCTTGGCCTTGGTCATTCACCTACCTTATTGAAGCAGATGCCCTTGCCTTTTTTACTGTCTCCTTTATTCCTTGGTTCTTACCTTGATCTTCTGTGGTTCAGGGTTATACTACTCTGAATGCCAGAGTGCTTTTGGCTGGGTCAAACCACACCCCATTTTTCTCCTAGTGGAAATGTGTGTCACTCGCTCTGTCCTTCCTTTCCATTTCTGTTTGCATCATACATACAAAGACCCCTTCACTTTCCAAACCATCATACATCCATTCCTGCAAGGCCAGGTTACCATGAACATTACCCATATTAAGAGAGGGAGACTGAGAAATAAAACAAGGTGACTCAGAAAGAGAATATACATGTCTAATAAGACATTCCCACATAGATGATGGGAGAGCATTTGAGTGAAATAGAAAAAAAAAATTAGTGAGCTTTAGGGGGTTTGTTAAAGCTTTTAAAAGACAGGCATTGGCAGATAAATCTGCAATAGGACTTATGAGTAATTCATAGTCATTTGCATTAATATAAATATACCTGTTTTCCTTTTTGCCAACCGAAATTGCTGTGTGTGCTGATTTAAAGCATTGCAAATACATCGGATTAAAAAGTTCATATAATAGTTGTACAAAGTTTAATTGGATTCCTCATGAAGGTAAATCTTTTTCTCTATGTTTGTCAAAATATTCTACTCCTATTTGGTAGAAATTATCCTTCCATATCCTTTGTTCATTTGTTTACTGACATTTTATATGTGTATTTCTACATTATTTCCCTATTGCATCTGAAGTATATTCTGTGGTACAGTCTACTGGCAGGAACACTATCTTTTAAGATACGGATTCCAGACAGTAGTTAAGCACTCTAACTGCTCCTCCAGAGGATGCAAGTTCATTTCCCAAAAGCCACATTGTGGCTCCCAACTATTTGTAACTAGTTTCAGGTAATCCAACATCTTCTTTTGGCTTCCACAGGTAACAGGCACACAAGTGGTCGAAAGACATACAAGTAGGCAAAATACACAAAATTAATGTAAAAGATACATTTTTCTGTCACCCCTATCTCTTTTTTTTTTTTACCTGACTCTTTCAAACTGATTAGGGCTGACTTACTAATTGCATATTTTCCTTTATTCCCCTTCTCATAGAATAGTTTTATTGTTTGTTAATGTTATAGAATAGAGTGAAAGAACACATAGCTATTAAAACCCTGTTTATCTTAACTAAAATAAAGAACATTTGACCTATCACTTGCATTCAGAAATATAGTTTGCTGATAGACATTACACTTATTTTCAGAATTTTCTTAAAAGCTATTAGTGGGGAACACAATCAAATAAAAATATTTTTAAATTAGTCCTTATTTTTCACATCAGGGTTTACTTCTGGCTTCTTGGAATTATTTTTTAATGTAGAGCAAATAATTATGACAATAGTCTTCAACTGATAATAAACCATTGTGAATTTTTAAAATACATTTTTAAGAAAAGTGCAGCAAAATAAATGTTATGAACCTTTCATGAAGTAAAGGATGCAATAACCAAATTCCATGTCTGATTTTTTGTTGTATTTGGAATTGAATTTCCTGGATGGGGAGACTTCACTCTGTGCACCTTTTTTCATGCATTCATTCACTCACTCAATTAGCTCATCCATCAGTCATTTGCTTATTTTAATATAAATTTTAATTTATTTGAGAACTACATACATGAGTACCCTAACATCATTTTCTTTCCCCTTTCTTTTTCCCCTCTCCTCTCTCCAACTGCTTCAGGATCTCCTCCTACATACATATATAATTATTTATTGTGTGTCAGGAAAAAGACATCTTAGATTGTTTTGTTTATAGTTTCGTAAGTTATAACGCACATTATACTGTATTTTACATATATTATATATGAAGCTACCAAAATACATTCATAAGAAAAACTCAGGGATATTTTAAAATATGAAGAAGTATATAATAGTGTTCTTAGCATGTATTAAGAAGCTTGTGGGAGATCAGTAAGCTACAGCCAGAGCTTTGTGGCAATAGAAAGAATCTTGTGTGTTTCTGTAGGGTGCAAGTATCCAGCAGTATGGAAGTACTTCAAAAAGCTAAATATCAGCTAAATCAAGAAAGTCAAATGCGCTGTACTGAAAAGTGTATAAAAACAGAACAACTGAGCTCTTTGTCAATACTTCCCAAACAGAAAAATAGGAAAAGCATTTGGTTCAGATAATGACAAAGAAGTTTGAGAGGGATTTGAGCATGGAATGAATTATTCATTCCTTTCTTCTTTCCTTCCAAAGACAGTAAATGAACAACCCCTATGCTGGGGATTGTTTTTAAGGCCCAGATTGAGGGTGGTGAATGAGCAGACCTGATCTCTCAGAGAACTAAGTAAATGCCTCTTTAAGATTAGGCTATAGGCAAACCTGAAAGGCGTTTTCTTAATTAGTGATTGATGTGGGTGGACCCAGCCCATTGTGGGTGGGGCCATCCCTTGAGCTGTTGGTCCTGCATTCTATAAGAAAGCAGGCAGAGCAAGCAATGATGAACAAGTCTGTAAGCTGCACTCCTCTGTTGTCTCTGTATCAGCTCCTGTATCCAGATTTCTGACCTATTTGAGCTCCTGTCCTGACTTCCTTCAGTGGCAAACAGTGTTGTGGAAGTGTAAGCCAAATAAACCACTTCATTCCCAACTTGCTTTTGGTTTTAGAGTTTTATCACAGAAACAGTAACAAAGAAATTTATACCAGGATCATGAATTATTACTGCAACAGACCTGTTCATGTTGTTTGGGGGAGAAGTGTGGAAGAACTTTGGAACTTTGGGCAAGAAAAGCCATTGAGTGTTCAAAGTTTGGAGAGCTTTTCTATGAGCTTTGGCAGCTAAGAGTATTAACAGAAATGAAGAAGATGGAGGCTTGGCTTGTGAAGTTTCAGAGGGAAGTTTGAATGTTACTTAAAGATTATTAGGGCCATTGCATATTTGTTACTTAAAAGTAAGATTCTATGGTTCTGCTCAGCTGGGGATGAAGCGTCAGCCTTGATTAACATGAGTCTAGTGTTGTTGAAGTGAGATTTTTGCTTTCCTGGGATAACTGATGCTTATTAGCTGGAGCTGAGATGTTATCAGGGATTAAGAAGAGACCAGTATCATTGAGGTGAAATCTTCTGGGAAGTGTTTTCCTGAGAATCTGTGTACCAAAGCTGTGTTCCAGAGGCAGCCATGGTGGTACCTCATTTGCTGGCAACTGAATTTGGTAGTAGAATAGTCAGTCAGGTGGTGCTAGTTTTTTTTTTTGTTTTTTTTTGTTTGTTTGTTTTTTTCAGTGTAGGGGATTTTTTTCTCCTTTCTTATTTATTGTATTTGTGTTTTAATTTTACACATTAGACATGGGTTCCCCTGTCCTCCCCCATCCCGACCCCACCCCCACCTTCCTCCCAGCCCCTCCCCTCCATTCCCATCTCCTCCAGGGCCAAGTCTCCCCTGGGGATTCAATTCAACCTGGTGGATTCAGTACAGGCAGGTTCAGTCCCCTCCTTCCAGGCTGAGCAAAGTGTCCCTGTGTAAGCCCAAGGTTCCAAACAGCCAGCTCATGCACTAAGGATAGGTCCAGGTCCCACTTCCTGGGTGCCTCCCAAACAGTTCAAGCTATTCAATTGTCTCACTTATCAAGAAGGCCTGATCCAGTTGGGGGCTCCCAATTGATGTTAAAGGAGATGAGGAGGAGGAGGTGTGATTAGGTTGGGTGTACATTGCTTGTAAATTCTAGTAATGGGCTCAGATTTATTTGCTCCTATTTAAGAAAGTATATAGATTTTAATCAGAGCATAGTGATAAGTCTGGTTTATATTTTATGAACTCATTTCATTTTCTGTGTGGATAGAAAAGCTAATTTAAAGGTAACAATTAGGTGAAAATAGAAAAATAATAAAGCACTATAGTTTTAATTTGGATGTGCAGAAGTGCTACTAAGTTATTTGTGGACGTATCTTCTGGACTCTACTTTGCTTGTTTCTGATAATACAGAGTAAAAAAAATACCTTTAAAGAATACATGTGCCTACTGAAGGTTTGGTATGCACTGCTGTGATGCAGCTCTGGGGGCTGATGGTGAGAGACTGATAATGTTTTAGAAACAGGAATAAAGATGGAATGAACGAGGGGGTATCATGCAGGACACAGTGGCCTGAAAGCTACACAGATAGCCTTTGTGATCTGTCCCAAATATCATATCCTATGAGTCTACTAAAGCACTTAAAAGACTTTCCTCTGGTTTTGACTTTAACAGGGTAGGTTTGTCAGACTTGCCTTTTGCAAGGCCGAGGAGAGTGGGGAATCTGATCTATTTTGAATGCTAAAAAGTAGTTGCTTTTTTTTCTTCCCCTCACTTTGACCCTGATAGTTAAGCCCTGAAGTAGAAGGAGGCTACTTTTAGACTCCTTAGGAAAAAATACCTAATCCACTAACTCTGTTTCAGGAATCAGGTCTAAGACAAGCACCCCTGAGGCCATACTAGTCTAATTCCTTTAATGCCTTTGATTTCAGCTTTTGTTTCTTTTTACTTAAAAAATAAATTTAGGTCTGGAGAGATGGCTCAGCAGTTAAGAATACAAAGTTCTCTTTCAGAGGACCCAAGTTCAAGTCGTAAAGTAGCTATTTTTGAGCCTAACTGCTGCATGGAAGCCCAGTTCCAGGGGATGTGATATCCTCTTTGGACTCTAAGAATACCTCCACTCACACATGTATCTGCACACACACACACACACACACACACACACACACACACACACACACACACACCTTGAATACATACATATTTATAATAAAAATTGTCTTTTAAAAATAAATGTACAAGTAATCACAGTTGAAAACTTGTACTGCTAGTTCAACCCATTTCATAAAGGCATTGGGATAATAAAATTGTCAAAAATGGTAGACTTTAAAACATATTTGAGAGTTGTAGAAAAATGCATAACTGCCCTAAAGACCTTGCTTTCATCTAGTATTCAGTTAGACTATGTAGTTGGAGACCTTCTCTCCAGTCCCCACCAAGCCCTGTTAGTCCATCAACCCATATGTAAAATAAACACAGAGACATTTATATTATTTAAACTGCTTGGCCATTAGCTCAGGCCTACCATTGTCTAGCTCTTACTCATATATTTAGCCCATTTCTATTAATCTATACTTTGCCACGTGGCTTGTGGCTTACCGGTGTCTTTACATGTTGCTTCTCATGGTGGCAGCTGGCTGTCTCTCTCTGTCCCAGCCTCTACTTCCCAGAATTCTCTTCTCTCTTGTCCTGCCTATACTTCCTGCCTGGCCACTGGCCACACAGCATTTTATTTATAGAGAGCGATATCCACAGCAAGACTAGGTTGGAGTTCTGGCTGAGGGCTGCATTTCATGGTCTCCATACACAGACAGAATGGCTCATCAGCAAGGTGCAGATTTCCTCAGTGCTCTTTGATAAGCAGAGCTTATCTTAGTGGATAAGGAAGGAGAAATGGAGTACAAAGTAAGAATTGGTCATTTTAGCTCTGATCACTAGAATTTTAGCTGTGTTGAGAGTTTGAAATCATTCATGTCCATTCTTCACTCAAGACCACCAACCCAAACCATCATGGCCAAATTAATTAAAACAAGTTTGTGTTTGTTTGTGTCTTTGTGTATGCATGTACATGGACTGCCCTTCCCTAAAGTGAGATTCAAGAGGTCAGAATTAGATACGAGGAAGACAAATCTTTTATGGTTCAAGGGTAGGGAGGATTTGGCAGGCAAAATAGGCTGAGTTACAGGAGCAGAGCATGAACATAACAAGTCAGTCCTAACAATTTCTGAAACAAGGACATAGTTGCAAAGTGGGCATAACAACAGGTTGTCCTAACAAGGTAGCCATAACAAGAAAGGTAGGTTTCCTTTTGAAACATAGGTAGGGTTGTAAGTTGGGTATTAACTTTTTGAAATTAAAACATGGCTGTCATGCCTGGAACAGGCAGTACAGAACCATTTGAAGTTAAGGTTACAGGTGGGGCATAGCCCAATCCTTGAGAAACAGAGGATTGATCATAAAAAGAAATCAACCTCGTTTGTCTTCTCTATAAGATAGCTTCTAAGACCAGGATGGAGGCCGGTTGATTCTTCACCTTCCTTCCAGCACTTGCACGGAAGATGGGAAATGTCAGTTCTAAGTCCATTTTGCAGACTTGATAAGAGTTGGTGGCTTTGTACAGTTCTGCTCGCAGAATGGGCCAAGCAAGCTGTCTGGCTCTAAGGCTATACAGAATTTAGCTTCTGCCACAGACCTGGCACTGCCAATTTCTCTTGAAGGACTGATATTAAAGGTTGTCACTGGTGGTGTCTGGGAACTTAGCTGGTATGTAGTACCCTGCGTTGATGTAATACTTTCTGTAAATGATAAAATCGTGCACAGAATAGAGATTGTGTGAGCCATTTCTTCACACTAAATACTTGCTATGCTTCTGGGCAACGAGAGCTTTGGCGTTTGGTAGATAAAAGTCCTCACATGACAGGCTTTCATAGAAACATGGACAGTGTTCATCCCTGAGACATAGTTCTTCCCACATGTTGTTAACACCTAATGATGGGTGATGAAACCAGGAGAAGACTGTTCAAAGTCTGAGCCTGGCTTCCTTAAGAAATCACCACAGATACTTCTCTCCAAGGCTGCCTTTTGCTTTACATTCTCTTACTGTAATAAATCTTAGCTCTGAGTACAATTAGAGGTGATTCCTGTGAGTCCTGTTGAGTCAAGAGTCCTAGACTTCTTGGAGATCTGTGGAAGAGGGTCACTTCTGTTCATTTAAACAGCACTATTCATTTTCTTTCCCTAATTTTCCCTCATATCATTTTCATTTTCCATTTTTTTCATGAGTATAGTCTACCTTGCCAAAGTTAGCGGGAGTAGCCGGTTTTCAAAATGCGAAGTCTTATTTAAATGTTTTCAGAATTTCTGGACTCTTCTATATTTCTGTCCACTTTTCCCGTCTCACTCGAGGCACACATTTTGTCTTTCATGTGAATCTGTAATTCACATGAAAGAAGAGTACAATATTAACACACACACACACACACACACACACACACACACACAGAGAGAGAGAGAGAGAGAGAGAGAGAGAGAGAGAGAGAGAGAGAGAGAGAGGTTATGTTCACATATTTTTCAGCTCAGTTTGGAATGAAATGAGGATGCTGGCTGTCCTAAAGTGTGAGGCCAGACCTGTTTGCTGGAGGAGTTTACATGTGATGACAGTGACTTTTTAAGCCTTTGATACTTTCAGTTGGTTTGAATGTGAGTTACAGAGAGTTGCAGCACCCCACGGGAGCTAGGAAGGCACACACAGAGATGAGAGGCTAGAGTCTGCCAGCCTCACATATCTGCAGACATCGTGCAAATATCAAAGCTCTTACAAATCCAGAATCTTATACTTGAAAATACGCCACTATGCAGAACGGAAGTTGTGATATAAGACCCCAGGTCAGTAGCTCTCAACCTGTGGGTCACAATTCATAATTGTATCAAAATTAGCTATGAAGCATCAATGAAATAATTTTATGGTTGGGGGGGTCAACACAGCATGAGTAACTAAGGGTCACAACACTAGGAAGATTGAGAGCCACTGTTCTAGACCAAAGCTTTTATACCCATGCTCTATTCTAGACTGACAAGTCTCTTCTGTCATTGGTAATATTGTCTTTGTACTATAGATATTATTTAGAAATGATGTGTGGGTGTAGCAGGATCCTATGTATTCAGTGTGGAAAGGAGCTAAAGTATGGAGATTAGAGGTTTTCCTGAAATTGATGATGATGGGAGAATGTTTATGATACTCAGGATGCTATTTCGTTGTTTTTATCCATCATCATAGAGATAGCATATTCCATGACAGACTCAGTTCACCTAGTGTGAAGTGTGTTTGATGCCTGGACCATGATATACAGAATATCCCCTCCCCCAACATAAACTGCTATGGGTTTTGTTGACTGTGAGTCTAGTTGCCCCATGTAAATCCATCTATTTCTATTACCAAGTGAGGCTTGTTATATGCAATTTTTTTATTTTTGGTTTTTTCGAGACAGGGTTTCTGTGTGTAGCTTTTTGTTTTTTGGTTTTTTTTTTCCCTGGAACTCACTTGGTAGCCCAGGCTGGCCTCAGACTCACAGAGATCCGCCTGGCTCTGCCTTCCTAGTGCTGGGATTAAAGGCATACGCTGCCACCACCACCCGGCTGAGGCTGGTTATAATATGCAAGTCCACAGAGTTAACAGAAAGAAGAGTAAGTACATGTTTACTATAAATGTACATATTATAGCTATGTACGTGTGTATATGCACTCTGAGATATACTGTTTTATATGTAAAATGAACTATGAAAGCTCATCAAGTTATAAAATTCCTTCTCATTACAAAAAGGAAATAACTTTGGCTTTGAAAGAAATGAGAACATTCACCTACAAGTGATCTTCCATGATCTGTTTGGAGGTCTTATCAGTAGTTCTGACAATTGCATAAAATGATATCTCTGAGTAGACCACTGAAACAACAATGGGGGTAATTATTTTTTTCTTCCATTAGTTCCTGTAATGAGCAGCTTTCTGTGGAAACCAAAGAGTATATTAAACTCCACACTGGCCTGGAATTTTAAAAAGCTAAATATGACTTCATTTATACTAAGAGTCTTTAATTTCACTTGTGATAAAAACAGAATCAATAAATCTGAATGCTAAAAAAAAAGGTGTTTTCTTTCCAGCTATTGTAATTTCTGCTCAGGGTATAATAGCTCTGAACTTGGTTAGGTAATCAAGAATATTAAATTTGTTTTGTCTGGGTTCTTTTGAGATTAAAATTTCTTGCTTATTTAAAAATATTTCTTGTTTAATTATTTGCATAAAATATAAGGCATGGCTGAGTGTGCTACACTGTGGTATATTTTTGCTAGCATCCTCACAGTTTACTTAGCTTATCTTTAATGCCTCATTACAAATCTCATCAAGACTAATTTATTGGGTGTCTTGATGGATTTATTTTTGTAAATATGATGAATTGCAAAAACATTTCAATATTCCAGTCCTTTTCAATTGATTTTAATAAGTTAACACCCCACATTTATGTCTTTGTGAGAACTTGGGTAGGCAGGAGTCTTCCCTCCTATGCAGCTGTTGATACGGAAATTAATGTGCCCTGGTGGGAAGACCAGGGTTGATGTTGCCACATACCTCACTCTTTTTCCCATTGGCTTCTCTTCTACAAATGCCTGTTACATGTGGACAGATGTGTTTGGAAAGGACATTAGAGAGTGTCGATTTATTTCATGAGGTGCTTCTTTATGACCTCATTCAGGACTGAGAATTGATGTCAAAGAACCCTCCTGTGGTGGGAGTCTATTATGCGATTTAGTCATGTTTAAACTAGTAAGCCAGCTTTGACACAATCTTCTCCCATTTTCATTCCAGAATAACAGCTATGAGTTTGGGGCTGATCATCTTTTGGGACATGGGAAATAGTTGTGAATAAGAAAGAACAGGGTGATTGGTATCCTGCTTCATAAGATGTTGTTGGCTACACATTGCACATCCCAAAGTATTTTCACAGGTATCATCAAGTGCTTGCCAGTGTTGGCCAGGGATGTGAGCATGCTGAACAATAACTACCCAGAAGCTTCAATATTTTCTTTGTTTTTTATTAGTTTTGACCAATGTTGCGTGAAAAACGCTAAAGAAACCCAGCTTTTTAATAAATCCAATTGTTGTTGACTGTGGGAGAGCTGGTTTGGAAGAGAGATGACATTTATGATACCTTTACCAAACAACATGAAAACCTTTAAACTTCAAATCCAAACTACGACCTTTGAGCAATGTTCTATTTCCTTAATAATGTGTTTAAATGTCAGTAAAATCATTCTGATGGAGAATCTTTGGAAAGCTCTATCACAATAATCAAATAGTCAAATAATCCAACCAGGGCCAGAAAAAGGGAAATGAAAAAGAAATAAGGCAGAAATAAAGGGACCAAAAAAAAAAAATGACAGGAAAGACAACACAAGATAAAATGGGGGCAAGAGTGATATACTCTTTAAGAATGCCATAGGTTTGTATATTGAAGTCCGGGCAAAATGCTGCCATATCTTCATGAATATAGACCACAAACAGTAGAACTGATAGACTGTTGAAGTAACCATCCTTCTGAAATACTACTGTGTAAAAAGCTATACAAATATTTGTTAGCCATGGGGTCACAAACCTTTAAGTCATGGGTTATCTGAAAGACCTAGTTCCTGAAGGTAGAGGGAAAGGGGTGATTGATTGACAGGTCCCAGGTTAAGAACAGGCTTGAATGTCCTAGTTAACGTTTGGTATTACTTTCTTGAGCCATTCTATCTTTTTCCAAACTTAAGTAATTATGTAGCATGGTGCCCTACTCATGGCAGTCCTTAAGCATAGAAGTGTCTAGGTCCTTTTTAACTGAGCAGTTCATCTGATACCTTACACAGCAGCAACCATTCTCTGTGTGTCCTAACAACTCAGGCTCTCACATCCCACCCTCAAGGAGCAAGTCTCACTCACTCATGTCTTAGTCAGTTGCACTTTATAAAGTCTGTTAGCATGGTTTCTCACACAAGGAAGATATCAGATGTGAGGTAAGCTTTCAAAAATATATAAAGCAAAGTATATGTATAATATGTGAATTTTAGTCCAACATACAGGTCTAAGATAATAGTGAAGAGGATAGGATAGTATGCCATCCATTGGTTAAACTCTATCATTTCTGTTTAGCTAAATTTTCCAGGATAGAACCATTGATAGGTCTGAGGCAGATAGTAGGGCATTTTGTAATACTCCTGCAAAGTAAATAGCTTCAGGGAATTTAAGGTTCAAATAAAGTATGTAGAGCAGTTGGACTCTTTTTTTTTTCAAACTCTGTTGTTAATATAATTTGTCTTGGGTTGTGACTTTTTATTGTCATATTTGCTGATGAAATGCTAAGACTTCATTCAAGAGTTTAGTAATTTTATACCTGTTCTTTCATTCCCTCATAGACTTTCAGGACCATGACAACAGAAATTACAGTGCCATCTGTATGAAGCCAACGATTAGTGAGACATAGATACATAGAAAAGAGAGGATGCTGGACAGGTGAAATAGAGATCTGAAGAATTGAAGAGAAGCTGTTTGTAGAACAAAGTGGACGTAAAGGGACAGTGTCTAAGAACTTGGTAACAAAAGCTCAGGTAGGGTGGAGCTTCAGAACTTGACCCTAGCAGTGTAAACTGGTCAAGTCAATGATGCCTGGTATAATGGGGAAGGAGTCAATCCGTGCCAAGTTAAGAATGGAAAGAAACGGTGCTTACTAAAGAAGCCTGGCCTCAAAACAGGGTAGACTCAAGGGCCATCCCCCTGTAGGATTGCAAAGTTCAAAAGCATTTTCTCAATTTAAAATGTTAGCAGCAAGATTTCATGAACTGAACAGAAACCAAGACACATGGCCCACGTAACTAAAAGTTGAGCCAAATGAGATAGGAAGGCATTGTTCCATAAGGAATAATAAAACTGCAAGCAAGCTGACCTGCTGTTTGGCTTCCCAACTCCTAGATAAGGGCCATATCTAAGCTCACAACCATAGAGTAAGATTAGTTCTCAGCCCTAGCGTAGTACTTAGAAAGTATATGTGTTATAAGAGGTGACTATAGGAGTGTATGGAACGTATCTTGTAGTGTCTATAAAAAGATCTTGATACGCATCTGGTCAGGATAATAGCAGTGGTGCATTTAATTCTCTGACAGGAACATGTAATTTGACCTACTCAGAGGAACACACAAAAATCTATGGTCAGAATATGCTCCCCTCAATTTATGCTTGGAAACTTAGCCCAAATTGCAGCAGGGTTGGGAGGTGGTAGGTCCCACCTTCAGAATGGATGAATGTCTCTATTGCAGGAGAAGGTTGTCTATGAAAGTGGGTATAATAGCCACTTTAGCTCCCTTTTCTGTGCACTTTTTCTATCTTCTGTCCCTTTGCCTTCTACCACAAGATGAAAAAAGCGTGAAGACTTTGGCTGTGGTGCCATGCTCTTGGAAGTCCCAATATCCAAAACCATGATCAAATAAATTCATTGGTTGTATAAATTATCCAGTCCTAGGTACTCTGTCAAAGCTGCAGAAAATGGACCAAGTCATAGAAAACCTTATAACAAGGCAGTTTTATGCTTTAGCCATAGTAAAGATCATCTCTGTATGTCCAAATTGTATCTCCAACTAAAGTGGTTAGCAAGACCTGCTAGTAAGTGACAGAAGGTGTAATCTCACCTTAGGCAAGTGGTCCATGCACACACATGAAACCCAGTTTTACTCTGTCAGTTTTCCATATAGTTCAGCATTATCTTAATTTGTAATGATTTACCTAAGATCTCCCGCCTCCACATTATTTCTGTTTAAAATATATAGTTTGCTGCTTAAGGTTAGTCTTACACTGAACCTTAAATTTTTAGTATCTCACACTTGAAAGCATGTTGGTGAGACCTCAGCTGTTGTAGAGTACTTGACTATGTTAAGAATTCTTAGAGAAGCTGCCATGGGTTTTTGGAAAGGTGTAATTAATAAGCTGATATATGTTAGATACATAGTTAGATTTGAAGTAACGATGGCTCTTGGCTATTCTCTTTGGTTCTTTTCCTGCATTCTATCTTTTCCTTAATCAGACCCAACAAAGTGTGGAACCAAGGGACCTGTAGTCTTCCTTTAATGATCTGTAGAGAAAATGATACTCACCTTTAATAACCATCCAAAACTCTACCTCATCAGCCACACAGAATCTTTACTCTGAGCTCTATGCTATACTCTGTGTTCAGGCACAAAAAATGATATTGAGTAAGCCACTTTAACTTAATCAACAAAAGACCAATGGTTCATCTCTTTCAATTCTACTTATAGAGTGTAGAAGTATTTTTAAAAAGTAGGATGAACAAGATTGAAACAAGAAAAATGTTTTTAGTAGACAAACAGTTATTGGAAGAGAATGTTAGGTCATATTTTAACTTGATTTTTAATATGTTATGTTTAGTCTGCAGCAGGTGAGATAATACTGCACACATATGCAATATAATTTCATCTTTTTATGACCCAAATAATGTTGATATGTGTATTTTGAGGTAAGGCTTGAGCAGAAAAAAAATGATTACTGATGGTCAAAGGTCAAGGTCATGTAGAGAGTATTGAAAAGAAGTAGTTATCTAAAGCTGGTCTAGTTTCTACGTCATACATTCCTTGACACCCAATTGGATTAGTCATCACATTGACTTAGGTTTTATGCTGATATTGGAGACAGAGAATTTAAAAAGAAAAAAAGAACATACTATGCCATTGCATAGTTTGGTATTTTGAAGTTTTCATGATGTAACAAAAGAAAGAAAACTTAGAATTATGGGATACCAGCATCATTATGTTGAAAATGTTGGTACCCAAAGTGGAGTCCAGGAAACAGTTTGCTTAGCAGATTTGATGGTGTGAAGGTAGGACTTACTAACACCAGTAAGTGTGTCATGACAACATAGCTATATTGTGTGGCTTCTACTGACATCCTGGGCCTGACCCACTGATGTGCATAAGATAAGAGTTCATTCATAACTAGGGATGGGGAGTAAAGAAAGCTTGATTTAATCTCATGATTCCAAGATAATGAGTAGTATGGCTAAGTAAGACTGAGCTCTGCCACAATCCTGATCATAGGTAGAATTTGTACTTTGTAGGTACTTTCATAGGTATTTTCTAGGGATGAAAGTAGTCTGAAGCAATATTGATAGATAGGCAAATAACAAGAGTGGCCAGAAAGCCACTCCCAGAAACCCTTCTCCTGGAGCCTTATATAGTCTACCTGTGGAAGACAGATATATGAGTTTGGTTCATCTGTGTTTCATAGAACCAGTCAATTTGGTTTAACAATCATATACATGAGCATGGATTTGTTCATGCTATATTGCTTTATTGCATTTTATTAATATGGGATGAGTGTGGATAACCTAGATTTCATGCTCAATAGTATTTGTGTTTTGTCTCTCATTTTTCTATTTGTAAAAAGTAGATGAGGCCAAGGATGAAGCTGTTCAGGGCATTTTGATGGGCTAGGACTGTCACAGAGTAAAAATCCTCATGCATTCTCCGTTGGTTTTTGGATGTTATTAAGTAGACAGGATGGGATTGTGAAGAACTGCTGCTCAATTAGAGGACACTGGAAGTGAAAGAAAGGAGAATAAAGTGAAGACAAAAAAACAGAAGTGGTACTAAAGTTGTCGCCACCATCCCTATCAAACTCTAGCCTACAGGAGATACTGAGTCACACTGAATGACGGTAGGATACCTCGCTTTTCTCTTCCCTGGTGATTGAACACATTCCTTTAAAAACACTTAGAATCCTACTTGGGTTATGAGTGTAACAATGGGGAAATACTTGAGAGCAGTTATATTGCATTTATAATCCATGTATTGAAAATCTGATGAAAGTTTACCTTGTGCTATATTCTAGAAATGAAGAGTATTGTATCCTAACATTGAGTTTGCTCTTCAAAGAGATCTACACGTGTGAGTGATGTCTGATGACGATTCTAAAGGATTAGAAGGGGCATGTGCTAGGATGTTACTTTATTTTACAGATTAAACTGGCTCAAGTCGAGAAATGTTACCTGAGATACATAGAAGGAAGCATTACACTTGTGTCTTTCAGACCTCACTTCCAGTGTTCTTCATAGAAAGCACCGTTCTCCCTCAAATTTACATTCTTGAACACAAGCTTTTGCTTCCATCAAATGCACATACATGGATTTTTGTTCAACCACCCAATTATCCAATCTGTTTCTTTACTCAAGATAAAGGCATGCTGGCAGAGGCTATGAGAGGCTGCCCAATGCCCATGTCAGTCACAGTACACTAATGCCAGGTGGTTCAAACCTGCAAATGACAATCTCTAATACAGAACCTTTCAATCCCACCAGGGAAATGATGCGTTAACGATGCAGACTCGAATGACAACCTGAAATTAAGGTTAACATTGAGTATATATATATATATATTACAATAACTCAGGGCTTTACACATCTTCATTTATCTTATGTTTCTGTCATATTAATAACCAATTTTGCCCAAAGAATGTCCATTTATCTTTTCACTGCACACTCAATGTAATGAATTTCTTAATTTTTATGGTACTGCTTTAGTATTAATTATGCATTGATCACATAATAAAATTTCGGTCTTCTGTGACCCAATAAATGGTTTTAAAAGTAAAACATTAAAGATAATATAACATACATAATTTACATATGTATATTCATATGTATAACACATTCATAAGTATATACATGCGCATGAACTCATTTATTCCCTTTTGAAGTTGTCTTTCAGCATTTTATATTTTCCAGGCATTGTTGTAGGCACTAATGATACAACCAAGAGTACACTCATTAAGATGTTGCTTTGGGAAGTTATAAGGTAAAGAGGAGGTGACAGAAAATAAGCCAAAAAAAAAATTTAAAAATCATTTAACACAATTGAGCAATTATGTTTAATTATGGTGGAATTACAAAATTACTGTGAAGCATGAAAGCCCAGTTATATAAAAATACTTCTAGTCATCTTTGTTTTACATCTAGTATCCTACTATGTGTGAGTACATACCATGTTTGTCTTTCTGAATCTGGGTGACCTCACTCAGGATGATTTTTTCTAGATCCATCAATTTGCCTGCAAACCTCATGATATCATTGTTTTTCTCTGCTGAGTAGTACTCCACTGTGTACCATATTTTCTTTATCCATTCTTCAGTTGAAGGGCATCTAGGTTGTTTCCAGGTTCTGGCTATTACAAACAATGCTGTTATGAAATTGGGAGATGGATTTCCAATTTTCTTAGGAAGCGCCATATTGGTTTCCAAAGTGGCTATACACGCTTGCATTCCTACCAGCAGTGGAGGAGAGTTCCCCTTGCTCCACATCCTATCCAGCATAAGCTGTCTTCTGTGTTTTTGTTGTTAGCCATTCTGACAGGTGTAAGGTGGTATCTCAGAGTCATTTTGATTTGCATTTCCCAGATAATTAGGGATGTTGAGCAATTCCTTAAATGTCTTTCAGCCATTTGAATCTCCTCTGTTGAGAATTCTCTGTTTAGTTCTATAGCCCATTTCTTAATTAGACTGTTGGTCATTTTGATGTCTAATTTCTTGAGTTCTTTATATATTCTGGATATCCACCCTCTGTCAGATGTGGGGTTGGTGAAGAACTTTTCCCATTCTGTAGGCTGTTGCTTTGTCTTCTTGACTGTGTCCTTTGCCCTACAAAAGCTTTTCAGTTTCAACAGGTCCCATTGATTGTTTCTCTCAGTGTCTGTGCTACTGATGTTATATTTAGAAAGTGATCTCCGGTGCCAATGCATTCAAGAGTACTTCCTACTTTCTCTTCTATCAGGTTCAGAGTAACTGGATTTATGTTTCAGTCTTTGATCCACTTGGACTTAAGTTTTGTGCATGGTGACAGATATGGATCCATTTGCAGCCTTCAACATGTTGACATCCAGTTATGCCAGCACCATTTGTTGAAGATGCTTTCTTTTTTTCTATTGTACATTTTTGGCTTCTTTGTCAAAAATTATATGTTCATAGATGTGCGGGTTAATGTCAGGGTCTTCAATTCGATTCCATTGTTCCACATATCGGTTTTTATGCCAGTCCCAAGATGTTTTTATTATGGTAGCTCTATAGTAGAGCTTGAGGTCAGGGATAGTGATGTCTCCAGAGGTTGTTTTATTATACAGGATTCTTTTGGCTATCCAGGGTTTTTTGTTTTTCCATATGAAGTTGAGTATTATTCTTTCCAGGTCTGTGAAAAATTGTGTTGGAAATTTGATGAGAATTGTGTTGAATCTGTAGATTGTTTTTGGTGAGATTGCCATTTTTACTATGTTAATCCTGCCTATCCATGAGCATGGTAGATCTTTCCATTTTCTGACATCTTCTTCAATTTCTTTTTTCAGGGACTTAAAGTTCTTGTCATACAGGTCCTTCACATGCTTAGTTAGAATAACCCCAAGGTATTTTATATCATTTGTGGCTATTGTAAAGGGTGATGTATCTCTGATTTCCTTCTCAGCCTGTTTGTCTATTGTATATAGGAGGGCTTCCAGGGAGGCTACCAAGAAAATGGGACCCTAGGAAAGACACAGCAATTGCCCAATGACAGAGAAATGGATGAGATCTACATGGACAACCTGGACGACAGTGGGAGTAATGAAGGGCAAGGTTTGAGGGAAAGAAAGCTTAGGGAAGCAGGAGATCCCAGCTGGATCAAGAACAGAAAGGGAGAACAAGGAATAACAGACCATGATAAATGATGACCATATGAGAACAGGAATAGGCAGAGTTCTAGAGAGGTCCCCAGAAATCCATAATGATACATCCTCAATAGACTGCTGGCAATGGTCGAGAGAAAGCCTGATCTGACCTGGTCTGGTGATCAGATGGCCAAATACCCAAACAGTCATGCTGGAACTCTCATCCAATAACTGATGGAAGTGGATGCAGAGATCCTCAGCCAGGCCCCAGGTGGAGCTCCAGGACTCCATTTGTCGAGAAAGAGGGGGGACTGTGGGAGTGTGAATTGTTGAGACCAAGATTGGAAGAGCACAGGGACAAGTAGCCAAACAAATGGAAGCACATGAATTATGAGCCAGGGGCCGTGGAGACCTCAGCTGGAGCAGGCCCTCTGGATAAGTGAGACAATTGAATGGCTTGAACTGTTTGGGAGGCACCCAGGCAGTGGAACCCGGACCTGTCCTTAGTGCATGAGCTGGCTGTTTGGAACCTTGGGCTTATGTAGGGACACTTTGGTCAGTCTGGAAGGAGGGGACTGGACCTGCCTCTACTGAATCCACCAGGTTTAAATGAAACCCCATGGGAGTCTTGGCCCTAGAGGAGATGGGAATGGAGGGGAGGGACTGGGGGAGAGGGGGGTGGCAGGAGGGGGGAGGACAGGGGAACCCATAGTAGATGTGTGAAATTGAAACACAAATATAATAAATTTTTAAAAAAGGAAAAAAAGTATAGATACCACCAAAGTCCAAAAATAATAATAATAAATAAATAAAATAAAAAATATAAAAATACTAATAATTCAAATTCAATTATATGTTTTTGTCATTTTGTTGAGGTTGTAAAAAATAAACAAAGAAACAAAACCAATAATTCAAAGACCAAGGTGTGTAAGAATGCCTACATCAAGGGACTAAAGTGAGACATGCTTTTGCTAGCATGGCTTCTGACTGCTTCTCATGAACAGATGCACAGAACTTTGAGATAAGCATATGTATCTGGAAGTCCCTAAGACCACCACTCACAATGGGCAAACAGAGAAATCAGGAACACATTCTACTGTGGGAACTTATCAATCTGTTTGTTGGTACATAAACTTGGTGCAATATTTGAATGATAAATATTAATAAAGAAAAAAAAAGTAATGAGAATTTCAAGCCACAAAACTTCTCTCTTGGGGTTCTCAGTCTTAGAATGTATACCCTCCTGTTTTTCAAATCCTGTCCTAAGGAAAATTTAGCTTAAAGTGTTTCCATATTTGTAACGATCCAAATACTAGTCCAAAGCAATGGCGTCCAGCTTTATATATTTTAAATCTAGACCTGTTCTTAACAAATTCCCACATAATAATAACAAGGGCTCATATACTAATAACACAGAATTATTAAATAATGAAATTAGCCACTATGAGCAAGATAACAAGAGTAATATACTTTACAGAGCCAGGACATTAAAGACTGATTTTCAGATTATTTGAACATTTGATATTTTTGAACAAAATAAGGGAAACTAGTAAAAATGGCATGAATGGACAGGGGCTGTTAGAATTGAGAGAGGATGTTGAACAAAATGAAATAATTATGATTGTAAAATACAATGACTTTAGGTGTAATGGAAATATTGTATTAGACATAGCTGAAGAGGAAATTAGCAAAGTGGATGATAAATATCAACACATACAATGACAACAGGATGTGTCAAAAGAAAATGAGTAGATAAAACTTTGAAGGAGTTTAAAGATGAAAACTATATGGATTGCTTCTAATTATGCTTACTAGTCATGGTATAGGCAAAGTTGCTGAAATCAAGAAAATTAAACACCATGGCTCTAATAGAAAGTCTACATCTCTCTCCAATATGTGGCTATAAATAAATGGATTGTAAATGATAGATAGCTTCTATTATTTGTGATACATGTTTTTCAGGGATCTTGATGAATGTTTTTAGGGTTATTAAACTTCATTACATCTTACCAATTATGATATTTGGAAATTAAATATTTCAAAGTAAATATCTTGTTTTTAGGAAAGTGATCTGGAAGTTCTTCTAGTACCTTCTCTCTCATACAAAAGCTAAAATTCATAATTCAGCCACATGAACACACATAGCTACCACTGAGAATCCTTGAAATGGCACATCAACCCCCCTCATCCTCACCCCACCCCCATTCTTTTAATTGCTGACTATTGCTCATGCTACTAGGTACAGAAAGCCATTCTTTTAAGGGGTCGCATAGGATTACAGTATACTCTGTATAGTGTAAGACAATGTCCTATCACATACTCGTGTAGATAATGTAACTATGGGACAGCTAGCTAAGAACAGTTTCTAGAGATGAAGGCAGAGGCCAGACTTAAAGTTTTACTGACCATATGAAATAAAAACACACTGCTGAGAATTTGGCTTCATGCTAGAATGCCTGCTTAGCATGGACGAGGACTTGGGTTCAGGCAAGGCAAGAACTGAAAAAATAAAGATAGGAAGAGGGAAATAGAGAAAAAGATTTTAAAAACTAAGATTAATTGAAAAAACGCTAAAATGCAAAGTTAACGAGCAAAAAAAAATATAATGGAAAGCATAAAAATGGGAAGCAGTTCATTTGAAAAGATTAACAAAAATTTTAATTTTTCTGATAATGAAAAACTTAAAATTCATCATGGAAATTAGTCTCTACCTACAGATAGTGTGCAGACTTAAGTAATTATATGTTAATAATTTGAATCATATGTTTTTCAAGATGAGATCTCTCTGTAGTCTTGACTGTCCTGGAACTCACTCTGTCGACCAGGCTATCCTGTAACTCAGACATCTGCCTGTCTCTGCCTCTCAAGTACTGGGATTAGTAGAAAATATAAATAGAAAATATGGATTTTAAAGCAGTGGAATTCTTCATGGATGCTATGCTCATTCAAAAAAAATGTTAAATTGTCTCCCCAAAGGAAAAATGTTTTTAGCAATTAAGATCAATTCAATAAAATGTTCATGAACTTCATGATTGCAAACTCACAATCTCGTAGAAAACTGCAATCTATAATGTATGAAGCATGGAGTTTAGAAAAGTAACTGATGTGATGAGACACGGATGTAACTATATGTGGTGGAGTTAGGCAGAAAAAAGAAGTCTATAAGAATGCAAGGAGGCTTGAGGATGCTCTGTGTCCCTGGCATTCAAAAGTTTATGTTGGCTTTATGAACACCCACTTGGGAAGGAATATGGATTAAAATTCAACCTCCAAAAGAAATAAGCAGTGAGTGACTATCTATAAAGGTAGGGTGGGATTGGATTTACTTACACTGTGATTCTTGATCAAGGTGGAAATTAGAACTATTTTAGATAATGGATTCCATCCCAAGAATTTTCTTGAATTATTTTTGTGTTGTTTGTTAATTCCCTTATCTCTGTGGTTTGGTTCTTGGGATACTTATCATAGTGAAGAATTTTTTTCTTCTTTGTGAGTGTGTGTGTGTGTGTGTGTGTGTGTGTGTGGTGTGTGTGTGTGTGTGTGTTAGATAAAATACCATAAATTGTAGAGGCACAGTAATCATCACTGTATAATTGTAGTTAACCTAAGATAGAAAACGTCATCAAACCTATATGACTTGGTTTATTCTAATCAAATTAATTGACTATATGGTTCTGCCTCATAAACTGAAATATATCAAGTGCTATTATTTCTCCAACAAAAGTACCAATAATTCCTTTCCAACTAATTTTTCAAAGAGAAACTCTCCCATTGACAAGACAGTCAACATGCGTGAGTTCTTTTGAGGGATACCAAAAACAGATCATCGTAAAAGCTACATTAAAATAGTAACAAACATTGTTGGAACTTGATAGACATAATCTATGTACCAGGGTTGTGTAGGAAAGTGTAGAACAAAGTTCACCTCATTCTGTCAAATGACAGCTTTGGTGAGCAGGACTATTTAAATTAGGTCACATCCAAGTTCTAAATGCATGTTTTGCTTGCAGACTCCTATTGATAAGAAGTAAATACATCGAGTTAGATTCTGGTTTTGTCTTCTCTCAGCTGCATTGTGATGGACAGATGCTTTTCTAAAATAATCTACAATCACCAGAATGTGCATGTTGTGAATCTTGATTGCCAGAAAGACAGAACTTTCTAGAAGAGCTTACAAACGAAGAAATCCACTTTGTAAGGGGAAAAAAATCAATCTTCCCTTGTGATCATTGAAAAAGTTCTTATTAATGATGCCTTCAGAATTCTACTTTGTCTGAACATTCCGGAGATTTAGGAGCCAGGTAATATTTTTCCATTTTGTCTGAATGACCTGAGGCAGCTCCTCCATCTCTTTTTACTAACTTTCAGCTTCCTTCTGTCCAGAGAATGTGCTTATTCTCTTTCATAGCTGGTTCATATAAATTAAATTAACTATTAAACATAAGATGTCTACTAAGGTTCCTGACAAGTTATAAATGTTATTTAAATGGTATTATTTTTATCACCACCACCATCTTTCTCAGTAATTAGTCATTTTATAAACCTGTTAAATTAATTAACAAACAATTATGAATGCCTGGAAAGATTCTGAATTAGATGCTATGACTGGCCAGAAAAAAAAAAAAAATTGAACAAGGTCATGCTTTAGCTCACTTGGAATTTGAGGAGCTACAAATCACAATTTGTCACAATTACAATTATACATGTAAGTAGGTCTCAGGGTAAAAGAGCCATAGAGTAATTGAAAGTTGAATTAGACTCATTTGATGATGGCGGGTAAAGGCGACATGTTAGGAGGTACTTACTTCATGGCTATCACATAAGGTAGGTCTAGAGAACTTGAACAAATTCACTAATGATTTGTTTTAAGCCTTTATTTTTGATTCATTGGTTGATTTGTGTGTGTGTGTGTGTGTGTGTGTGTGTGTGTGTGTGTGTGCGCGCATTTATATAGTAGTGTGTGCATATGAAGGCAATTGCCCTTTGAAACCGGAAGAGGGTAAGATGCCCTAAACCTGGAGTTAAAAGCAGTTGTGAACTGCTGATTTTGGTGGCTGAAAACTGAACTTGGGTGTCCTGAAAGAACAGTATGAGTCCTGACCTGCACAGCCATCATCCCAATCCTCATCTGATGTTTGTTAAGGGACACTGTGGGTATGAGCAGAGAAGGTTTGGGGTATCTCTGTTAGTCTGTCTTCATACTCTTAATTTGGCAGGTACTGTGCTTTACAATTGTAGATGAATTACTAAACAGTCTTATTAAATAAGACACACAGAGCCAAATACAGGGGTGTAAGCTGTAGAGATCAGAGCAATAGCTGCCAACTAACCTTAGCTTACCACCTCACCATAGTTTTCCAAGTGAGCCTATTCCTTTCTAACCTGTGCCTTTATTGCCTTCCTGTTCTGCCTTCTCAATGGTTCTAAGCCTAGTCACCTTACTTCCTTGTCACTGACCTCCAGGTCTATGGTTTGTCCTGGGATTAAAGGCCTGTGTCACCACACTTGGCTGTGTCCTTGAACACACAGAGACTCTGCCTGCCATGTGATCAGATTAAGGGTATATGCTACCACCACCTAACTCCTATTTATTGCTGCCTATGACCTCTGATCTCCAGGAAAACTTTATTTATGAACATACAAATAAAATATCACATTTTAGCACAAATAAAATAATCACCACAATTTTCATTTTCATGGGATAGAATAGAAAATATATGTATTCAGGCTTCCTTTTTGGTTCTTGGCACATGGTTCCTGAAACTATTAAGATTTCCTGAATGATGTTTTGTATGCTAAAGAAATGACCAGTAGCTGGAGGTACCTAAACAGCCTTGGTACAGGAGCTTCTTCATGTACTTAGGCAGTTGGAACTTTGAGTTGTTTTCAGTAGCCTCTGGAAAGAGGCAAGCTATGAGAGGCAGCAGTCTATCACCAATGACAATTGAGCTTACCACCACACCCAATAAAACCTCCAGCAAACCATAAAGCATGAGGTTTGGGGAGCTTCTGGGTTGGTAAACTCATTAAGGTATTGTTGGAGGTAGGAATTTGGATTCCTACCCTTTATGTATCAATTGCCCTTTTCTATTGGTTTTTTTCTGGGGTGTATCCATAAATCAGTCTTAGTAAGTTAATTGTTACATCTAGGGAGGTGTTGTGGAAACCCCCAGTATTACTGGCTGTTGATGGAAAGTAGAGGCAACAACTTGAGACTTGGAACTGCTGTCTTAAGTGGGGACAGAGTTGTAGAATTGAGTCCTTGATTCACAATATCTGACATTATATAATGTCAGAATTGAATTGTAGGGCACCTAGTTAGTGTCTGGAGAGTGAATGAGTTGTCAGATTGCAATAAAGTCTGTGTTCATTAATTTGCCAGATACCTGCTTCAAAAAAGTATTTCCCTAGTGGAAAGGAAATTTGAAGTTTGCTACCATATACCCCAGATAAAAGTGCATCTCTGTAATTTTAACCATGATTAGAAAAAGTCAAGCTCATGGAAGATTGGATTAGATCTTTGCAGCTGATGAGAGGTACTTTTAAGAACTGAAGATTGAGATTCACAGAGAAGCCAGGCTAGAAGGGAAGGGAAACCTGGAGGTAGTTTGTTTGCAACAAAGGTAGCAGTTTAATCACCAGAATGTACCTGGTCTACACATCAAACTACCCTTCTATATGCAATAATGTTTTGCAATATAGGGACTTTGGACTAAACCTTAGGAGATACACCATGTCATCTGGTAAGTAGGGTACCAGTAACCTTAAGATGCTTTTAGGATGTATGAAGGTGAAGATGTGGTTGCGAACCAGCATCCCATCTTCTTCAGCCTAGTGCAGCACCTTGAATTGTTAGTGCGAAACGTGTGTATGTATTTGTCTTGAGCCTTGTTAGGTGATACATATCAGCTGAAAGGAAGAAGAGAGGTTTGTGTGCATGCAGAGGGAAGGGAGGAAAGAAGGAGGGAAAGAAGAAAAACAGACCACAAGAAGGAGGAGGAGGTCATTGGGAGGAAACATTTATTCCAAAAGCAATTACTCAGCCAGTTATTTTCAGTGTTCTTGCTATTACAGAGGCAGAGAAAGAAATAGGATGCTGATAGAGGACTCCTTTTATCTCTCTCCGTTGGTGAACCCTCCTGCTGACACACTCTGCCCAGGGACCATTTGTCTCAAGCAACAGCCTACACAATGCTAGTTGAGGGGATGGCCACTGGGCTGAGTGCTGAGGCAGACAAATCCCCCTTGTCTATGACCCATTCTCTTCTGAACCGGCAGGAGTTAGCACAAGGGAAGGAGATGCACCGCTCCCACCACGTCATCCTGAGCATTTGATGAGAGACATTTATATATAAGAATGACCGGGGTCTGTGGCCATCTTCTCAAAGAGCTTTGGAGAATTTTATTAGTGGTAGTTGTGTTATTTGTCCAGCCTCTGTGCTTTGAAGACTCCACCTTTACACACATATCCAGAGCAAACACCCCACTTTTTCTCATAAATTCTCTCAAGCCCCTGTTTGTAGCACGTGTTAGGTGAGTACTGGGTTTGGTGTGTGTTTGTCTGTTATGATTTTTTGTTTATTTGCTTGATGTGCAAAAAAACGTTGGAATCAGAATATAAAGGGGAGATATCAGTGCAAGGCACCTGCTTTCTGGCCAGCTTTTCTGGTTCATGTGCTGACAGATGAGCAATAATTCAATGTCAACATTTCCTTTCTCTGGTTAATACAGTAGCATTTCAAAGACCCTACTTTCTAAGCAGTAAAACAAAACAAAACAAAACAAACAACAGCAACAAAAATGTACTATTGGCTAGAGCCTCTATCCTGGCTATTCCTTCAAGTTCTTGGTCAAATTTTATTTTGCTTCCAGGTAAGTCAGAAGTTAACGTCTTCATTATGGTTTATGTCTTGGCCTATGACTTAATATAAAATAGAAAGGAAGAAGGAAGAGATGGAAGAAGGGAAGATCTGATTTACTCTTGTCTTTCTGGGGTGTTGGGGATACAGTGAGTTAGGAAGCATTCCTCCAGGATTTTTGACCGATTGTGGACTGAATAAATAAAATGGTTTCTACTGTGAGATGTGACTCATCCTTTCTAAAAGTCGTTTACAAATCTAGGTGACTATGTTTATAAATAATATTCTTTAAGTTATTATTTATGTACATAGCTTCCAAAGAAGTGGGGCCCAAGGCTGTGAAAGTTAGTGACTAAGGAAGAGACACTCCATTCCCACCTGTAGTTGCTATTATACTTTACTTTTATAATGATCATATGAGTGCTATTTATATAAAAAAGAGTTCAGTTACTAAAAGCACAATTTTAACATTTCAATTTTTAGCATATACCTTTTCTAGAACAATTGCAAGTATTTTATAAAAGGTAATGACTGTGGCGCTCTTGGGACTTTATTGCTTGTGTCTGCAGGTGTTGAGGAAACACTCAAGGTACCTGTGTATGTACACACATAGCTGTTGACTCATCTGTGACCAACCCACACACTGCCCATCCCATAACCTGAAAAACACTGTAATTTAATCTGAGCCAGCCCTTTCTTACTAGATTAAACAGTTAGTTCCACCATCGGAGGCTTTACAGCAAGTTGGTTTTTTATGATCCTTCTCTCCCAAACTGTTTGGTTTTTGTTTTAAAGGCAGCCAGTAGTTTTGTAATCAGACTTTGTCCTATAGATTTTGCCTTTAAAAACCTACTCACTATTTCAGTATCCCTTGAAAGTTGACAGCAGAGCTGGCAAAATGTCAGGAATGATTCACAAAACTGCCAATAGAGTATATTCATCAGCAGAAGGACTACAGCTTTGGTAGCATTCCCCCGACTGGGTTAATTAGTGTTCTCTCTGAATCCTTTACAGAAATATCTTAGAGCGGCTGTATTAGTAGGATTTATCTGTACTGTGGTCCCCACCAGGCTTTTAGTCTGGCCTTGATACAGCAGTGTCCACTCTACAGAGCTTGTCCTTTCATTGCAAAAGGACTTCTGGAACTCTCCTTGTTAGCTATTACTCTGGGAATTGATTGCTCAGCATAGTGTTCAGTCTCTGGTAGGACGATTTTGTTGTTATTGTTGTTGTTTTTCTGGTTCTAGAATATAGATGGCATTGCAGTGGGATATAAGGGATTATTATTATTTGGGATCAGATAGGACATCAGCTTTGAAGTCCACATTGTGAAAGTCTTCAGTCTGGGTTCATCTTACTGCTCCCTCACCTCATACCTCATCATGTAAAAGATTTCCTTTTATTTTCCTTCTTTGAATGCAAACTTGTCTTCAGTTAAAACCAAATTATTGTAGTTTTAGAGTACTTCAGTTTATATTATTTCAGTTTCATGATGTTGAACTTCTACTTTGTAGAGTGAAAATATATATCTTCTTAGAGCAGGCATCTCTCAAGTTCAAGGACAAGACAGGACTACACAAAGGAACCCTGTCTTGAAACAACAACAACAACAACAACAACAACAACAATAATAATAATAGTTTTAATTTTTGAGAGTTTTATGCATTACAATGCATATTGATCATAGCCACTCACTAGGGATTCCCTTCACAGCTCAGGAAACTTTGGAGAAGAGAGATAGAGAGAGCAGCCAAGTGAAGCAGAAAGAATGGGGAAGAAGGTTGTGAAATGCTGACTTCTGAGCTTGCCATAACTAGTACAGGCATCAGCTCCCAGCAGTTGAGGTTACATATGCAAGACCTGTGCATGACCAAGCCAGGCCAAATTCCAGCACTGATGGACAAGGGTCCCCCAGGTACTTCCCCAAGAGGAGGAGCTATTGGCAGTTGATGGCTGCCAAGGGAGAGCAGTCACTCCCATTGCCTTAGAGAACTTTGCAACCAGGATGAACTCTCTTCCTTGTCAAAATGCATCAGCTAGAACGCCACAGGACAAGCGAATCCAACATCTTGTGAAAAAGAGATCCTATGGAGCCCCTCTTCTGTGACTTGGTGGTCAGACTCTTCTACTTTCCTGCCTCTACAGTCATTCTTTGATATGAGATGTAGGTGAGGGAGGGTGGGAAGCATTTAGTGTGGAGCAGCTGGTCTTCTGCAGTTATATATTGTGTTTAAAACCATGTTTGCTCAAGAGAGATGACCTAAAATAGCTTTTATTAGATATATCTTGCAGTTTTAATCTCCCCTTTCCCTGAGAGACACAAGTGATATTTTCTTTCTAAATTATAATCTGTAGATTTATTACATTTTCTTTTAATAATTACAGAGCATAATGGTGCAACTATTTTCCCCTCAAAGCATATATTCAAGCATTATTTCAGGCCAGGTTGGTGAAAAGGAGATAGCTGCATAAACTATTTTGTATTGGAAAGTACTATGGACTGGAAAGAGACCTCATAAAGCCAAAAAGTGACAGGAAAGTCACAAATGCTATGTGTCATATTGAAAATGTGAGGAAGTAGTCTATCCTTTATGACCATGGACAGGATCATGGTGTCCATAGGTCTGAGTTATTGGGTCCATATTTTGTTCTGTCTCAAAGGAGATGTCACAGAACTGGTGAAAATGTTGGGTGAGCAAAACAGGATCAAATTCCTGGGCCAGGAAATGGGGTAGAAGTGTAGGATTTGGGTGTAGTTTTGAAGTTTTTAATCATCACACAATGTTCGAACATAAAAGAAACATATCATTAGTTTCATTAGTTAATATCATGAACATGCACTGAGCATATATAATAAATCACAATTCTCTTTGGAGTAACATATGTCAACAAGTTTGGAAAAACCATGAATGTAATTATTTAATGGAAGATGGCAACTTAAGTCCTATATATTTAATACCCTTCCTTCTCTCATCCTATCCTATCCTACCCGGCCAAGTGGAATAGAAATGGATGTACACAAACATATGTATGTATTTGTACACACACATAGATGAAAGGCATAAAATATATGGGATATGTATCACCTCACATACAACACACACACACACACACACACACACACACACACACACACACACCACATTTGTATAATACAAGCAAACTAGGAAAAATTTGCATTGACACAAATAAGTAAGGTAAGCTTGCGTATTGACATGTTAACAGTATCAAATTATGAGTTACTCTTGATTATAACCAAATATCGAATAGCCATGGAGCCATATTATGGAATATGTGAAAGACACATGGTATGGAATTATGAACAATAAGCAAATCTGTCTCATAATTGCCAAGTAGTTTGGAAGACAAATGTATTTTTTGTATATTTAAAAATACTGATAAGGTTAGGATTTTATCCCACAAAACACAGCCAACAGGTAGCCCTACTTTTTACCTCTACTTACTTGTGTCTCTTTGAGAGTCTCACTCAACTTAGATGGCAGGTGGACAATGTACTAGTTTTGACTCTGGGTCTTAGAAAGTATTCTTTCAGTGTTTCTGCATACTACCTTGTGCTTCTGCTCACTGTCCTGTGTTTCTGTGGTCCAATAAGGAAAGCATGTCTACAGATACTATCTTAATTCGGGTTTCTATTGCTGGGAAGAGACACCATGACTATGGCAACTCTTACAAAGAAAAACATTTAATTGGGATGGCGTACAGTTTCAGAGGTTTAGTCCATTATCATCATGGTTCAATATGGTGGTGTGAAGGCAGACATGGTACGGGAGAAGGAGCTGAGAGTCCTATATCTTTACCCACAGGCAATAGAAAGTAGTCTGAAACACTGGGCATGGCCGGAACATATATGAAACCTCAAACTCTCCACAGTGACATACTTTCTCCAAGGCCATACCCTCTACAACAAAGTGATACCTCCTAATAGTACCACTTCCTATAAGCTTATGGGGGCTAATTACATTCAAACTACAACCGATATTCACTGTCTCCAATGGAAATGTTTAAAGTGGTCTGACTCTGACCCATAGCCTCTTATCTTAGGTAGGCCAAAGTTGACTGGCATATATAAGAAAAATCAGTGGTTGCCATTGTATACCAGCAAGGTTGGGTTGCTCCTTATCACACAAAATTAATATTTAGTGATTCTTCATGCTTGGAACACATATTATGTGTGAGGCTTTGAGTTAGAGTCATATCAGAGTGATAGATTTCTCTACATGTAGGCAAGTGGCTGTAGATTCAATCCTGTGTCCCACACAGAGAATATGCATAAACACATGCATAAACAAGCAAACAAACAAATGAAGTAGAGGCCTTGTAAAAATTACCAAAGAAAATATTCACATGTTTTAGTTCATATGAGATACTTCAGGACATAACATAAATACCAAAATTTCTCATATTATAAGAGGCTGAAAAGTGCAAAATCAGCACTCTGATAAACTCAGAGTCTGCTGAAGTATGGCTTTCTCATTCATAAAGTATGACTTCTGCCCATGTCCTCACATGGTGGTTTAGAAGAATTCAGTGCTCCAGGGTCTGCTTTGAAGGGGCATTAAACTCATCAGCCAGGGCTTTGCCTTCATGATCTAATCACCTCCCACAAACCGTACATACTAATGGATTCTTTTTTAAAATAATTATTTATTTATTGTATGTTCATTGGTGTTTTGCCTACATATATGTCTGTGTGAGAGTGTCAGATCCTCTGGAACTAGAACTACAGACAGTTGTGATCTACCATGTGGGTGCTAAGAATTGAATGGTGTCCTCTGGAAGAGCAACCGATGATCTTAACTGCTGAGCCATCTCCCTAGCTTTTTATTGGCAACTAGTTTTCAAGAACTCACCTTGGAAATTGGGAGTCTCAAACATCCAGTTCCCTGCAAGGAACAGAACCATTTCCATTAGTAAAAGGTAACAGTAAGGTGAGCTGACTTTGGTGTGTAGAAAAAAAAAAAAAAAAAAAAAACAACTTGATGGAAGAGTGAATGAATTGAATGAATTAATGAATGAATAATAAAGCAACTGTATTTACAAATACCAACGATGTTCATTATTCTTATTTTGTTATATCCAATTGCATGGTGTAACTGGGTGTGCTAAGGAGCTATTGGGTTGGATAACAGTGACTGGAAGTGAAGATCTCAGTGCAGGAAGTTTATGTTTGTCATTTTAGGAATGAGTGGATGGCAGTGAATTTCAGACTGAAAGCCATAGGTATTATTCTTGTGCTGTGTGCATGGTGCAAATAGGCAAGCTGATGATAACCTTGAGCCATGTACCATTGTATCATTTGGAAAACAAGACCCAGGCTTCTGCTGAATGTATGCTACTATAACACATGCAGTTATAAAGACTTGCAAATACCCAGTGACCACTTACAAGAGTGACACCTTCCTGATGGATGAATTCCTGCAAGTCAAGCTCTCTCCAACAACTCAATTGCAACCAATGCTCTTAACTGGCTAAAGAAAGTTACAGAAAATACTGGAGTGGTAGAATTCTCTCAATATCTTATTAAAGAACTGTCTCAATTTTGTTTGGCATTCATTGAGAGATTGCCTGTGGTCTTGTAGTCCAGGACTGGGAACATAACCTTAGGCGGGGCAAGTATTCTTAGAAATGATTACACTGTGATATTTGGACTTCCATGATTACATGGGACTTTCTCATTGTCTAATCCCATCTAATACGTGTTTGAGTAAATTGTGGAATTGCATTCCCACATATTGAGTCATAACCTAGTAAATATTTTTTCTATCTAGTATTTTAAGCTTTGTGTTATGCTTTGGGAAACATCCATACAATACTGAATATGTGAATGTCATCTTTTTTCCATTTGGTCATACTAATACAAATTTCATATATATACATATATATATATGTATATATATATATATATAATTGTGAATATAGATGAAAATTTATTATGACACAGTGAAATATATGCATTCTGTTTACCACCTCAAGTAGAAACTTGGAGGCATTCCCAAAGTCTCACTGACAGACAGCAGGTTATATAGATGCCAATAATATGGTGAATCTGTGAGATGAAATTATATTAGGAAAGCACATATAGAGAAAATAAAACTCGATGGAACCTTAATATTTTAGAACAAATAATGGGGAAAAAATTACCCCAGGACATTTTGAAAGAATGTTTTTAAGACTAGAGAGAGAAAATTCAAGATAGGACAGTCTTAAGCAATAAAAATAATGAATGGCTGACACAAAGTAAGAAATGTTAGAAAATGGTATACCAAAGATTGAACTGGTCATCAGACATCATTAGTGGTTAAACAGTCCCACTGATCTTAGGAAGAGGGAAATCTTGTAAAGCCCTGGGTCAGACTATAGAGGCTGGTGTGAATTGGAAAGAAAGAGAGGAAAGCCCAATTAACTCCCTTTCCCCTTCTGGAGTCTAGTTGGCTGTCCTTCCAAGCCCTCTCTAATTATTTGTTAGCTTGAGCTCTTTCCTAAGGGCCATGATATTTTGAGGACATGCATGTCAATCCCAATCTTGTGTTACCAGTATCTAACATGAAGGCCGTCATGTAGTAAATACTCACTAGTGATTCCTAAAAGGGTGAGTAGACACCTTTGGTGACTGGTAGATGCCACATTGACCTAAATCTATATCCTCTTCAGCAAAGCAGCTGAGGAATTAGCACCCCGACTCCCCAAACAAGGAAAGGGATCCCTAAAGGCCTTATCAAAACTATTCTGCATGACCCGGGACTGTCAAAGCTCTGAGCTGCAGACACGGCAAGAGTCATTTTCGGTCATCAGAATGTCATTTCCCTAAATGGAATAACTAGTCTCTTGCTGGTTGGAAATCAAGTGTATTCTTGTCAGAGAGCTTTCGGTGCAGGTACTGGCGCAGGCCTTGCGGGTTTGAACCAAAGCTTTCAGCTCCCCCATTTTCCCAGCGCTGGATTTGGATCCACATTTAAAATGGAAAATGCTATTTAAAAATATCTGATAGCCCATTAAAGTTCATTGCTCTGTCATCTCACCGTCTCCTCGCAAAAGCAAGTGCCGGGCTGCATGGCTCTCGGCTGGAAGCAGCTTTTATACTGACATAGCGCACAAAGGCTGATTGTCTGTTCTCGAAGGGGTATGATCTTCCCATCTCAGAATAGGTCACTTTTTAGAGAGCATTGTTCCAAGCCAGCTAATTTCAGCCTGATCATTTCCTTCTGTTCAATCCTTTAAAAAAGCATCCACTTTTGTAACTCTAAATTCCATTCTGATTTTATTTTAACACTTCCTCTTTCGAGTTACATTTTTCCTTTGCCCCTTTCCAACAGATACGGGTGCCAGTCTGTACCTCTGAATGTTCTGGCTCGTTCGTGTTTATATCCAAGGAAATGATCATTTATTATGTGTGTGGAGCAGTGAACTTTCCTTGTTGCTATGACAACATACCTGACCAAATCAACATAAGAAAAGAAGGGGTTTAAAACTTTGGCTGACTGAAAGAGCAGAGTCCAAGGTGGTAGGGAGGGCATGGTAGTGGACTTGTGAGGCTGTGGTCACATTGTATCCAAGGTCAGGAAGAAAAGCTCCGTGATTCACACTTCCTCTCAGCCCTGTTCCTTGTTTTGTTTTTTAAGTTAATTTATTTTTTAAATGTATTTGACAATTAGGGTGGGTGTTCCTGCTTTATCTGACTTGATCTAGAACAATGGTCCTCAACCTTCCTAACAGTGACCCTTTAATATAGTTCTTCATGTTGTGGTGACCCCCAACCATAAAATAATAATAATAATTACTGTTATTATATTTTTAGGTTTTTCAAGACAGGGTTTCTCTGTGGAATGGCCCTGGCTGTCCTGGAACTCACTCTGTAGACCAGAACTCATAGAGATCTGCCTACTTCTGCCTCCCGAGTGCTGGGATTACAGGAGTACACTACCACCACCTGTCTTATAATACTATTTTTGTTAACACTCCATAACTGCAATTTTGCTACTACTATGAATCATAATGTAAGTATCTGTGTTTTCTAATGATCGTAGGTGACCCCTGGGAAAGGGTCATCCGACCCCTAAAGGGGTTCCGAACCACAAGTTGAAAAGCGCTGCTCTAGATAACCTTCACCTGCCTAGAGGCTTGCCTCATGAGAGATCCTTGCTCTTGTCAAGTTGAGAGTACTAACCATCATGATGAATGCATTTTTTGTTGTTGTTGTTGTTTTTTGGTTTTTTTTGCAAGTGAAAGAAGTAGATATGTAGAGTTGCCCTAAAATGTTGAGCATACTGCCCACATGTCTGTGGACCCTCAAAAGGAAGCCAGTTCTATCATCTGTATACCCCTACTTTCTTTCCTGCTAGAAAAGACCAGAAGTTGCAGTTTTATGCCAGAAGGTTTCCCTGATATTTGGCTCATTTCCTAAAAGTTTCTTTGCTTCCATGAGGGTCCATGCAGATGTTATGCATAGTCAAGTATGTAGGATGGCAGTGCTTTTTGAATTAAGACAGAAGCGGCTCTCTTCACCTTCCTTACCATCACACTCTCTCTCCTACTTTACTCTGTTGCAGAAAATTCTTTTAACCTGTGTTATTTTTTGTTTATGTTGCTTTTGTTTAACTCTGTGAAGCTGTGTTACTGTGCCTGTCTAAAACATCTGATGTTCTCATAAAGAACTAAACAGCCAATAGCCAGACAGGAAGAAGGATAGGCGGGGCTGCCAGGCAGACAGGACATACAGAAGAAGAAATCTGGGAGAGGAGAAATCCAGGAGTGAGAGGAGGAGGAGGACTCCAGGGGCCAGCCACCCAGCTGCACAACAAGCCATGGAGTAAGATTTACAGAAGAAAGACAACAGGCAAAGCCCAGAGGTAAAAGGTAGACATCAGAAGTGAGGTTAAGAAAAGCTGGCTAGAGAAAAAGCCAACCTGAGGCCGGACATATATAATTAAGTATACACCTCTGTGTTGATGTATTTGGGAGCTGGTGGCAGGTTCCCCAAAAGACAAAGACCGACTAACAACACTACTCCAGATATATAAGCATTTTCTTTATTATACAGATACAAACTACTTGCCATGGTATCCATTGCATTTTGATTAATCAGCTTTCCACCACGTTGTTTTCATAACCACTATATTCTCTAAGCCTCACATTCATATTATGTAGGCCACACAGTGCCCCTTAATTCCTGCTCAATTCTTCATGTGCTGCTGTGACATTTGACTTACTATATAACATAGTTTTGCTGTGTTCAAACCTTTGTTGGGTCAGGGCTACTGATTTATTTTCTGTTGTTTTATTTTTTCTTCAGACTTACAGAATAGCTACATGTACTAGGTGCTCATTAAATGTTAGCATTTGTTCTATAGCTAAACCACCCTTTAAAATACAATTTCTTAATGGTTGAATAGTTTTAGTATTTGTACACACTTTTCTTCAGTGTCTCTTCTAGGAATCCAGCTTGGGTGCATGTCTCAGTATCAGACTCAAGAACAAGTCTGTTTGATTTCAAAACAATGGCTAATACTTGGTCATAGTTTTGACAATCATTAAAATTATAGATAACTGCTATCTAGGTATAGAAAATACTATGTATACATATATATGTCATGATTAATGATTTTCTCATTGCATTTTACTATTAAGATCTCATTTCACAAAGCAACCATTTAGTATGGGTTGGTCAATTATTGCAAAGCAGAGAAAGGAAATATGTATTTTAATAAATATGATGAAGCCGGTAAAGAACAAACTAGAATGAGAAGATGAATTTCTTGACTCACAGATCAGTGAGGTTTTGTTGTTTATGATTTGCATGTTTTCCCTCTATGTAAGAGTTTTGGAAATTTAGACTTTTGTCTGTTTGTTCATTTGTTTCTCCAGAGCAGCAAAGACTTGACATTGCTTTTGTTTAGTAACACATTCTAACGTGGTAAATACAATCTGTGGCTACACAGAAGGGTTTCCCTGAATGATTTTATTTTAATTTGAGGCATGCTATTTTAAACACAAACCTTCCAATGAAATTTTAAAAGGTTGGCATGTTAGGACTGACCTTTACACAGAATGAGTACAACTTGATATTTCTGATGCTTTGAGATGAGACTTATATGGTATAGTTTCTTCTCCCCACCCTCCCACTCTTAATTATTGCTGATTTCTATACTATAGCTTTGTGTAAATGAACTCCATAGTGCCTGGCAGTGTCCTAGAGAAGAGCAGGTCGAATGCAATTACCATAACAAAGTGACTTTCTGTCAGTAGAATGGAGACTTCAAAGAAGGCAACCTTCCTGCCTTTCTGTGCCAAGTTGGTGCAGCAAAGGTCCATACAGGGGCAGAGAGGCATCATCTCATATAAACAAGCTTCCCAGGAGACTGTCCGCCTTAGTGTTTGAATTATGATGAAGGAAGACACTGAGCATCAAAATATGGAGGCAGCTGGGTAGTAGGGGTTACCTGTACCCTGCCCCAACTTCATGTCTATTCAAACCCTCAAAACATGGCTTTATTTGGAAGGAGTCTTTACAGATGTAACTACTTATGGTAGGAAAAGGTCACATTGTACAGGAGAGGCCACAATCCAGCATGAGTGATGTTCTTATATGGAAGGGAACATAGAGTATTCACAAAGATAAAGGACGTGAATGTCCAGTCTGGAAATACTTGTTCAGGCTTTGAGGAGACAATTCCCTTAAAAAACATAGTATTGGACAATGGGCATCTGATTTAGGTATGAAATAGACAACACAATCCTCAGTGATCAATGAAATAAGGTAGTATTTAGTGACCCTGGGAAGACATGTTGGGATTTAAATTTAAACAGAACATGAACATTGCTTAAAAAAAAAACAAAAACAAAAACAAAAAAAAAAACCAAAACCAAACCAAACCAGTATTCTTGGATGTAAGTGTGTGTGTGTGTGTGTGTGTGTGTGTGAGAGAGAGAGAGAGAGAGAGAGAGAGAGAGAGAGAGAGAGAGAGAGAGAGAGGAGAGACAGAGAAAAAAGAGAAACAGAGAAAAAGAGAGCTTTAAATACCTATATTTCTCCTTTTGTTAATTTTTTTTAGATAACAATCAAATAATTGTTTACATTGTGCTATTTCCATACATCATTCACTCTTTGTAGTCTTAAACTCATAGAGATCCACCTATCTGTGTTTCCTCACCAGTAGGTTAAAGGCATGCACCAGCACACCTGGCCATACATTAATTTTTATCTACCCTGATTTTTCCTCTTACCTATCTGGTCTCCCCCTTCCCTCCAGCTATTCTTTCTGCCCTACAAACAGCCCACTTCTTTCATGCTACCTGTATTTCTTAATCTTTGCCCCCCCCCACTGTCTCTTGTCACTTTCTCATGGTGTCCTTTTTGTTTTCCTGAACTACACACACATACACACACATACACACACACACACACATACACACACACACACACACACACACACACACACACACACACACACTGTCTTAATTAGGGTTTTATTGCTGTGAAGAGATACCATGACCATAGCAACTCTTCTAAAGGAAAACATTTACCTGGAGCTGGCTTAAAGTTCAGAGGTTTAATCCACTATCATCATGGTGGGGAATTTGGTGGCACACAGGTGGACAGGGTGTTGGAGAGGGAACTGAGATCATCAGCTACATCTGGATCTGCAGGCAGCAAGAAGACCTAGTGAGCTATACTAGGCCTGGCTTGAGCTTCTGAAATCCCCAAAGCCTTCCCCCAGTGGCACATTTCACCCATCAAAACCACACCTACTCCAGTAAGGCCACACCTCCTAATAATGCCACTTCCTGTGAGCCAATGGGGGCCATTTTTTTCAATCCACTACACACACACACACACACACACACACACACACACACACACACACACATTAAAACCTAGGTTCTACATATGAGAAAAATCACATGGCATTTGTCATTTTGAGTCTGGCTATTTACCTTGGCAAAGCAATTCCTAGTTACCCATTTCCCTGTAACTGTCATGCTGTCATTGTTCTTCATGGCTAAGTGATGTTCCATTGTGTATATGTACAACATGTTATTTATCTGTCATACATCTGTTGATAGACATCTAGGCTGTTTTTATTTCTTGACGAAGAGCACTGTCTGTCATTTTAATGAACATAGATTAATTACAGGGATAAGGCGGGACCTTTCAAATCATATTGAATCTGGGGGAGCACATGAGATGATGGGGAGCCCTGGAGGTTAGGGACAAGGTGGTAGGTTATACCAGTTAGGTACTGGTAGTTCTGTATTACAAGGAAGCCCTATGGAAAGACATCTATCATTCATTCATCCACCCATCCATCATTTATTCATTTAGTCACTGATAATAATGCTATTTTTCCATCCATTTTAGTATATTCAAAACCATAGAGATATCTCTATGTTAGAGAAGGAAAGAGGAAGCCATGGATTGGACTTTTCTGGATAGTGAATGAATCCCTGTTGGCTATGTTGTTTCTGTTGGACAAAATCAATGAGAAACTAGTAGTGTGTGAAGTGAGTCTCTAATCCTAGCGTATGATCATATGGTAATGGAGGACTGATTTTCCTAGGCCAGGAGCACCCACAACAGTAGGCTAGGCCTGAAGAGTTCTGCTGCTTCCACGTGTTTAAAATCACAGTGGGTCCTGTACACTTGAGCTCTGTACCTTTTACTCCAAAGGGAGAGGTGAGCTGAAAGAAAGCTTTCTCTATTATCTAAGGGCACAGAGGCGCATGCTCTCAACAACCCTGAGACAGGTTCTTCCTTTAGTAACAATATGCTTCCACACTGATGAAATCAGAGCAGCAGAGGATATGCCTGGGAGCCATGACCAGACCATTCTAGTAGCAGTCCCTTGAGGTAGTGACCTGAGCACTAGCAGAACAATGTGGTTTTGATCAGAAAAGAATTGTAAAAGGACTCACTGAGATGGTCTTTGTTTTTCAGATCTTTATTTTTTACAGCCCATTGATAAGTTTGCCATCAACAGCCAGGTATTTTTTTAAACACTCAGTAGCTCATTTCTATTTTATGTGCAGGTGTTGAGGAAGTGCATAATAATGTTAGGAGGTCCAGAAGTTCGGAGACGGAATCAAATCTGGTACAGTACAATGCCTGGCATGTGCCTATTATGCATCTTGGTAGTTATGTGTATGACATAAATTAATGAATAAAGTTCTATTTCTAATTTTCATCTTCAGTAAGTGGATTTTTAAAGTATATATTTTCAAATAACGTTTTGCTAGATGAGATAGGAGTGTATTATGTGTTGACATGAATTTGAAGAGAGAATGATACTACCTAATTTCTTTTTCTCAGTTGTTTCAAAACCTGTTGGCTAATCAGGGTGAAATAAATTAAAGTTACAATGCAATATGGTGTGCTATAGAGTATTGCATCTGGGAAATAACCTGGGGCTAAGGATAGAAATAAAGAGGAGGAACCCTTTTTTTCCCTGGGGGAACTCATATATTGACTTTTACTAGAGAACAGAAAAGTCAAAAACACAAAGACAATCACAGCAAGTTGTAATCTAAGGTGGGTGGGGGAGGCCAGAACTTTGGGGTCTGGGGACTAGCAAAGGAACTATAGTTTCTCTATGGATTATAAACAAATACTTTGGTGTGAATAGTTACCAGACTAATTCCATGGTGAACCTCAGGGACAGACTATCAACAAATGTGCTTTAGTGATTCCAAATACTTGAGTATTGAGCTAGAGGTCTTTTATTGGCAGGAGTAAATTAACCTATCTATGTCTTAGAAGATACTAGCTTTATGGAAGCAAAGATATTGAAGACTTGAATAAGTATGGTCCTTTGATGCTGTTTGGAATACCCCAAGGGAGGACTTGGGGTGACCTTGAATACTGCTCTAAATGCTAATTCTGCTTTATTAATCTTTTACTATCTCCTGCTTGGCATCTACTGACAGTCCCAACATATGTGTGTGTGGGGGTGGGTGAGTGGGAGGGAATCCTCATACCTCATATCCCCTTCAATGTGAAAAGTTAAGATTTAATCATTTCCACTTTGGTACAGAGGAGACACATGAAAGAATTATCAGACTGTTATCTGTGAAGTACTTGTTCTGTGGTAGAAGAGATGGTTATTGTCACTTGGAGAAGAAAGGCATCAGAGTATTTGATTGCCTGGAAGGTGTGCACCCTAGGATAGATAAATCATAAAGGTAACAAGCAGGTGGTCAATGACTGCAAAGAAACACATACAAAGAAACCCCCCACAAATATGAAAAGCAAGACTGCTTCTGGGCCTTCAACTCAAGAAAACTCATTTCTTTCTGATTTCACTGCCAACATCTGAGAGGATTTCTTTTCCGTTTTAAAAAATTATATTTTGAAGGCATTTAATCTTCGTCAGTTTAGCCTCTTTCCCACGTTTGCAACAAATTGACATTCGATCTCCTTGAAGACTGTCTGGCATGTATTTTATGGTTGAGCCAGGAAGGATTACAGCTCCATATTGAGAGACATGATATTTGCCTAAAAAGTAGAAAGCATCCTTAGACCAAAACAAATGATCGTTAAGTGTGTGGGAAGGAGTTGTATCACAGTTAACTTACTTGCCACGTGATTTTGCAGAGTGCAGCCTTGTTAAAGAACTCTGTAGTGTGCTGCTTTTGTCTGGAGTGGGTAATTATGTATTAGGTGTCTGTCCATGGCAAAGGCATGTATTTGTGAGTGTGGATAACTCCCCCAAAGCTGTGGCAGTGAGGGCACTGTGTGTTTAGAACAGCACAAAGCAAACAGATGAGCAGGACCTAAGCAAACCCCGTGCACTTGGCCACCACATTGCCATTCTAGTTCTTTTCATTCATCTTCTCTCCCTGTTGAGATGTTTCCAAGGTAACTTGAATCTCAACCTCACTGACCTTTGCAATCAGAGTCGATGGCTGGAATTTGGAGAGAGAACACAAGAGAGAGCCAATTTTGTTCTCTGGTGCAGACTGCAAGGCAAGATTAGGAAGCCGGAGCTGCATGGCAGGGGTGGGGAGGGCAGCATAAGGAAGGACTGCAAGGCACAGGGCTGAAATACAGATGAAAGAGAACCTAGGCTGGAAGTCAGGTCCTCATATGTGCTTCATTTGGGGCAAAACTTGGTCTCTAAGCCCCACAGAGGACTTTGGAACGGATGTAGAGATATAGTACTCTCTGGTCTCCGTCAATGTGTACATTCCAGGGCTCCGGAGATGGCTTGGTATATAAAGCATTTGCTGTGCAAGGATGTGGACTGGAGTTTTGAACCCTAAAAGCTACTGGAAGCCCGTGACAATAATACACCTCTGTGTAGTCTTTCTGCTCCTATGGGGCTGTGGCAGGAGTGGGGGCGGGGGATGTGAGGCAGATACCCAAGAGTCTGGAGACTCACAGGCTGGCTAGCCTGGAGTACATAAGTAGTCCTGAAAGCAAAGAGACACTTTCCCGAAGAACATGGAAGGAGAAGCCTAGCACCCAAGATTGTCCTCTGACTGCTGCACTGCTCTGTTCCACACATGCCTCCACATACCAACACACATATATATGAACATGTACACACACAGCAGTTCCCTTGGCATAAACATCATAAACTCTCTCTAGCCTCAGTCCTTTTAGATAGTTGCTTACTGAGTACCTAACACTGACAATTGGGACAGTGTCTACAGCAGTTTGATGACTCCTCTTCATTGACTCCTCTTCATTTTCCCTTATGGTATCCCAGGACTTTTCCATTCCTATCTCTGAAACTCCCCTTCTCATGTGCCACAGATAGCTTGACCTATGCTTTCCCAATGTTTGAATATATTGTTTATTTTGAATTGCACTTTGAAAATTCTTTTAAATTGCCCTCTGTGAGGTATCATGGGAGGAGGTTTTAGCTCTCTTTACATTGCTACTACTTTTTTTTCAGACCAGCCTTTGCTTTGGATAAAGTTTTATTTATCTCTTTATTTTTAAAGAACTCTCTCCTTTCATGTGAGAATGGACTTAGCAGAGGAAGGAAGAGCACATTGTGGATCAACAGAAAAAGCAAATGAAAAGCCATGTCTTTGTTGTTTTATGCCTCGGCATAATCTGTCTTCCCCGGAGCATGGAAGAGAGAAATAGCTGAGAACATTTGCTGCCTCAGGCATCAGGAGAGGGCACAATGTGAATTCCGAGACTTCTGGGATTACTTCTGAATCACCCCAGGTTCCCTATTAGTTCTGGAGCCTCATCATATCAACACAGGACTTGCCTGTACTTGCAAACACTCACCTATCTCTTTCTCTCTCTGAGAAATGAACACTTACGTTAGGTTCTGAGAAACATGGAAAAGAACATCTGTAACATTGCAGCCATCCGTCATCTTTGCAACCCCAACTGAGTGCTCCACATTGTTTGTTAGAAGTAAATTTGCTTTCGATGAAATGGGGATTTAGATCAGTTGGTAAAGTACACCCCTAGCATGCACAATATTGTGGGGTTCAATCTCAGGTCTACATTAATTGGTAGAGTGATATACACCTACAATCCCAGGATTCAGGAGGTAGAGGAAAGGAGATCCTAAATTCAAGGTCATCCTTTGTTGGATATAAAGTGGAAGGTTAGCTTGGGATACGTGAGATCATATATATGTAGAGAGAGGTATGTAGATATAGATAGATATATAGTGATTAAATAAATGAAACAATTAGGAAGACAATCAAATCCCTAGAAAAGCAAATAGGTCATGTAAATATATGAAATATTTAGAATTATTTTCTCCTACAATAAGAGCTCTCTCTCTCTTTCTCTCTCTCTTTCTCTCTCTCTCTCTCTCTCTCTCTCTCTCTCTCTCTCTCTCTCTCTCTCTGTGTGTGTGTGTGTGTGTGTGTGTGTGTGTGTGTACCTTCCCGGATATGCACACACATACTTAGTTGCAATCTCTTCAAAATATTTGGGGGAGAAAACTGCCTGTACACTTTAATCTTAATTTTATAACTTGATGGAAAGTATTATTGTTATTTTTTATACCTGGTGATTATGACATCTTATTTGTCATCGAGAAAAGTAATTTTCTTTCTGTTTAACATGTAATATTCTCATCAATAAATGTCTTAATGAAGCTCAGCTGGTTATTGAGCTTTGGCACTCAGTCTGAAGTTGTTTATCATCCCTGAAGCTAGACCCGGAGTGAGTCCAGATCCTTCCAGATGTACTGGATTCAGACCTTCAAAGAGACATCACATCAGTTTTTGTTAATAACAGGGCTTAGATTTCCAACTTATTAGGCTGTAGGTATAAGCACACTATCCATCAATAGCTTCAGGATTTGGCCAGCACTGTAGCCTTTTCAAACAGTTGTGTTTAAATTACTTTTTAATTAACCACCATGGGAAAGAGATTGTTAAGGAAACATATTGAACTACATTGTTTTGTTTTGGTCCAACAGAAGCCATATAAAGAATGAAATATTGTCTCAATTCTAGTAAGGTGATAGGTATATATATATATATGAAAAATAATCATGGTGAGACATACTGTCTCTCTCTCTGTCTCTCTGTCTCTGTCTCTCCCTCTCCCTCCCCCTATCCCACCCAAGTGTTCTTTGCCTTTCTCATTCTGTCTTCACTCTGCATCTCACAGAATCCCTTCTATTCCTTCCTTCATGACTTTTATATTCATATCATAATGGCTGCAATGAGGACAAAAGCTTCAGGAGGAATAGTGAAGTTCCTTGATGGGAAGAGAAAGGTGGGCTTTGGATTTTTCCTAAAAGTCTTTTGTATTTATTTTTGTAGAGAATATGAGACCTTGGGTTTATGAAATTATGAATCCATTACATTTTTAAGGTATATATTGTTTGCCACTAAAACCCATGATCAACATTTTCTTCTTGGCTTTGTTTCTAATGAAGCTTCCCTTTAGGCTGTGGAGGGAGAGAATTTTGGTGTAAACAGAGACTCATGTTCAAGAATCACTAGAAATTTAGATACAGTTTAGTTTCCAAAATATTCTTGGCTGTTTTGTCTCTTTTGGGGGTCCATGTTTTTTATCTTCAATATAAATGCAGTATTACCTCTGACTTTGTCATAGTTAATTTCTGAGGAACAAGTCAGATAGAAGATATAAAAACCATTTAAGTACAGTAAAAGACAGTTGATGAAAAAAAAATACATCCCTGGAGCATGAAGCAATATTTCTTTTTCTGCTTTGGAGCTTGAACATAGCGCCATGGGAATGCTGGACCTTCACTCTCTCACTATATATATGTACGTATGTATGTATGTATGTATGCATAAAGATTGCATGTATATATTATATGTGGTAATATATTTAGTATATATGCTGTATATAAAGATTATATATATATATATATATTTATACACAGTACATACACTAATATAATATGTATGTTTATTATATATTATGTATACACTAATATAACATGTGTTTATTACAAATCTATGCTTTTTACTTTCAGGCCTAACTTAGTTGCTCAGAATGGTTGGTATTGAACTCTGTAGCACAGGCAAGTCAAGAATTAGTGATGTACCTGCTTCAATTTCCTAAGTACCAAAGATTACAGGTCTATGCCACTAAGCCCATATCTATAGTTCCTTAAATATAACAAAAGAATAATAACTATGACACTTTAAATGGTAAATTAATTGTATGATAATCACCTTTTTCTTAGAGATTATCAAAAGAAGTCATTGAGTGCTAGAAAGGATAATTCAGTTAAGAGACATTACTCACAATGTATCTATACAGTAAGGAAGCTTCTCTAGACTATAGAACACTTTAATGAATACAAAGGCAGATGGTTCAGTACAAAAATGTGGAGAACAGATATACAATATTTCCTCACAGGAAAACATGCAAATAGACAACAGACAAATTCAAAGTTGCTTAATTTTCTTGGCATTTTACAAGAGAATGTAAAAGTGTTACTATTAGAAATATGGAAGTAGACAATAGGAAGAGAAAAGAGGGCTGAGAAAGGGCAGTAGAAGGGATGCATAGGAGCAACGTGCATAATATAAATGCTTGCAATGACCCCTTATTTTAAGACTAAGTCAAGCAATGCACTGATACTGTGTGACAACCTTCACTGGAATGGGTTGCCTGTAGATTTTCATTAGTATCTGTGATAGAGTAGAGAGTAAGAGACTTCAGTGCTAAGTCGAAAAGGGGTTTGGCATAATCATTGCCAATGATGTTAACAGTTTTAAAGGCACAGAGAAATAATGTCTAACATACTTAAAGCATCCTATGAATCACATTATAATGAAATTTTTGTGTGATAAAATTGGTCTCTATTTCTAAATAAAAGCAAACTATGGCTTTTATTTATAAGAAATAACTAAAAAAAAAACCCTCCTTATTTTGTGCATTTAGATAAATGGTTATCCAAATGGTGAATAAATATACAAAAATTTGCTGTCTGGAAAATGAGAATATATCAACAGTACAGTATATGGGGAAGAGAGATACAAAGATAAAGAAAGCAAAAGAAGAGAGAATTAAGAAGGATGAAAAAAAGAAGACCGAAAAACTGTGTGGGGCTGTGTTGGCTAGTATGCAGAACTTATTGGAACATTTATGTAATTTTAATGTGGTAGAACATTCTTGCAAGTAGTTTGAATCACAAACAGTATATGTTATGATTTCTCTTATGCATATCCTATGGCTCAGTAATTCCACTTCTAGAATTTTCCTATAGTGATTTATATACATATTCACAAAAAGGCATGCACAAAAATGTTCCTCAGCAGAAGTATTCATAAAACTTATAAAATAAGTAATTACTTAAATGTCCACCAACAGAGAGATAAATTGAGTTTCATTTATTTATAAGAGAAAACTCTACTATTTGAGAGAATTAATAAACTGCAACTGCATGAAACAATACAATTGACTTTTAAATATGTAACACTGACCAAAGGAAGCAAGACAGACATAAAAAAGTAGCATAGGATTTTATTAATAACAGATCCCACGATAGTCAAAATAACTTTGTTTTAATGGAAAGCAGGCTAGTTTTATACTCTCATCTGGAGTACCAAAGAATATGTGGGATCATGCAGTAACATCTATCACATTCCTGATATTCAGTCTATCAAGATCGATGGAGAAATCATGGGTGTATTCAAATAAAAAAAAAACACACATCAACTCTTAGTATCTGTGTACTACTCTGTATTTCTATACAAAGTGTTAAATATTATTCTATAAGCTATATAGGATTCAGATATAATTAAGATTTTTTGAAATATTGTTTCTACTTCTAATAAGTAATAATCTTATTAGAAAACCTTATTCATGTAAAATGGATATTCTGACCTCTTCCCAGACAAGGAATAAATACAGACTGAAAATATGATACAGATTTGAACTCAATTGGGAAGAACCAGGGACTCAACCAAAGCATATCATCTATAACATGATCTTGGACAGAGGTACATGCATGGATGATTGGGATTTGAAGGAAATGGTAGCTGAAGTCAAGTTCTGGTGAAATTTTAATTTAAGAAGTTTCTTTTGGGTTTTGTATGTCACATTACAGAGAGAAACATTAGAAGAGTTTGACTTGGTGACATGATAAAGAGACTCAAGAGGGTAGAATGGGGGGAATGACAAAGAAACAGATGTAGGTATAGTGATTTGATTGTGAAATGCTCTCCACAGGCTCTCATATTTGAGGTGGTACCCAGTTAGTGGTGATACTTAGGAAGGTTGTAGAACATTGAGGAGTTGGGACCTTGCCAGTGTGTGTGTGTGTGTGTGTGTGTGTGTGTGTGTGTGTGATGTGGTGTGAAGGAAAATGGCCCCCAAAGGGAGCAGCACTATTAGGGGGTGTGGCCTTATTGGAGTAGCTGTGGCCTTGTTGGAGGAACCCTGTCACTGTGGGGGTGGGCCTTGAGGTCTTTTATGCCCAATCTAGTCCAATGAGACAGACCACTTCCTATTGCCTGCAAGCCAAGATGGAGCTCCTTTTCTACTCTCAGCTCCTTCTCCAGCACCATTTCTACCTACATGGATAATGGACTGAACCTCTAATACTATAAGCCATGCAATAAAATGTTTTCCTTTATAAGAGTTGCGGTGGTCATGATGTCTCTTCACAGCAACAGAAACCCTTAAGTGTGTGTGTGTGTGTGTAGTGTGTAGTGTGTGGTTTTGTAGCACTGCCCTAGTTCCTGTTTCCTGAGTAAGGATGCAATGTGACCAGGCATCCGCCATTTCCTGATCTTGCCATCATGGCTTCCCTGTCCAGTGTCATACCTTCTCCACTGCAATGGAATGTACACCTCTGGATCTATAAGCCAAAATAAACTCTTTCTCTAGTCTTAAAAGTTGCTATTAAGAAGTATTTTTATTACAACAATCAGAAAGTAGCCGAGGCAGTGGGGTCTTGAATTTGAACATGGGATACATGACAGAATCAAGAGGGGTAAAGTATAATGAATGAGTGCAAGAAACTTATTCCTTATCTAATGAAGCTGTTGAAGCCAGTCAGATTTCTTCCCTTTCCTCTGCTGCCCCCACCCCTTCTCTCAAATTGAGACATGGTATCTTTCATTAAGGCAAATGAAACTCTAAAAGTGCTTGCTGAACTCTGATTTCATCGCAAGTCTAGATAACTGTCCACATATGCCATATCTCAAATATTCTCAAATTAATTCTCACATTAATATAAGGAAAATCATACCATTTTATAGTTCAATCATTGTATAAAACATGATGGTGCCCCACCCACCAAATTGGAATCATAGCACTCCATTTATGGACCAGCAGTACATTAACTTGAGCGTGGGTAGGATTACCATAAATTAAGGCAAAACTATAACTCTAAGCAAAAGAACAGAATGTGTTTGGCAGTGGGCTAGCCATGATTTTGTAAGCATTTGTTTTAGCGCTGATCTGTACACACCAGTAATCCTCCAGCCAAAGGAGCTTGTGAATTAGCAAGGTTTAACTGTTTATAAAACACTTGCATAAATCTATGTAAGGACTGTATTTGTACTCAAGGAGCATATTTATGTGCATAGATGCATCTATGTGGGGATGGGCAGAACTTCAGCTGTCTTTGGAAGAGTAATAGAAATGTGTGGGTCTATGTACTGTGAGCTGAGTGGTTCTGTGAGGAAGACTTGCATGTTGCCATGTTTGCAGTTGTACTGGCAAGAATGAACTAGGTTCAATACAAAATGAAGTGAGCTTACAGCCTACTCTACTTAATCACTATACATGGAAGCATAAAGCAGACAGTGAATCTTGGGAGAATTTTTTAAGAAAAAAAATCTTCCTGGGAAATGTGATCTGTTCTGTCTCAGGTAGGGAGGAAAGACACACAATACAGACTTATAGTGACAAGAGTTACACCAGAGTGAGTGAATTTATAAGTCCATAGAGAGAGTAATAACTAGCTTTGGAAGCTGTAATCAAAATGGGCAGTTTAACACTAAGATTTAGGCAGTTCCTACCCAGGGTGTACTCTTTGTAGTTTGCATGCATTGTTGTGAAGAAATGACAGGCATTATCCTACTTACTGGAGCCATTGGGAATTATGGAACTGAAAAAGTTATAGCATGCAAGCAGATATTTCAGATCATCCCTGAAAACAATCCTGACTTTCATGGGCTATGCACACACCAACACATGTCCATGAATAGATGAACATAGATACCACATCATGGACTTGGCTCTATGAGGTCCATCAACAGCCTTCTTGCCCATGCTTACTCATGCATTAAATTTCTTAACAAGAGGAAATGGCTTTTTCTTCCATCATATGACAAGGATTAGCAATTAGACTCCTAAGAAGCTTAGAGCCTTCCAGAAGGATAAGAACTTGATGTAAGAACACTTCCCCAAGGGTTGAACATGAGAGAAACAAGAGGGTATGAAGACATCAGAAATAGCGTGAGCCACAGAAGAGGAATGAAGTCCATAAGCTAAGTGTTGCTGATGCAGCTTCCAAAGCCTCGGCTGTGTGTGAACGCTGGGCATGTACACACATGAACACACACTGAATATATAAATTAGCAGCATATTTTCTGTGTTGTAAAGTATTTAAGCTCCAAGATATAGGTGATTTTTGGAAATACTTGTAGAGCATATGCTATGTTATTTGACCATCTGTAGCCAAGCCCTATAGGCCAGATTCTATTGCTATGCTTTGGGGCAAAAGGAAAAAGAAGAAGAAGAAGAAGGAAATGGATAGGTTCTGGGTCTATTCTGCCCCATCAACAGGAGTCTATGGCTGTACCAAAAACAGGTCCACTGCACCTGTGTCCATAGAATAAACTTGGAATTTGCTCATTCATAGCTAAACATGCCATGGCTCTATAATCAGCCTACTCATTGATACAATATTATGGGTCATTTCTATTATCATTATTATTATTATTATTATTTTATTATTTTGGTTTTTTGAGACAGGGTTTCTCTGTGTAGCTTTGCACCTTTCCTGGAATTCGCTTTGTAGACCAGGCTGGCCTCAAACTCACAGAGATCTGCCTGCCTCTGCCTCCCGAGTGCTGGGATTAAAGGCGTGCGCCACCAAAACCTGGCGGCATTTCTATTTTTAGCAATGCATTTGTGCTATCTAACTGGTTTTGTTCTTTCTTAAAGACCTAACTCCTGCCTGAAGTAATTGTCACAAGACTAAATCTGATCAATATCTGCTCATCCTATAAAAACAAAATCCAAACTTTTTATATAGCTAGATAAAACCAGTCATGACCAGATTCTGCCCACCTAGCCATTTGGTCTTGCTGCTTGCAAATATTCATTTGCTGTTGTTTCTACCACTTCAATGAAAGGTGACATTCCACTACTGCCCACTCACTCTCTTCCAGGGTGCTAAAAAGTTATTTTGTCAGTCTGGAAGGGAGAGGGGTGGCTCTTTCTTCTACCTCTCACCCAGCATGCTCTCAGTCAGTGATGTAATAATTCCTGATCTTTATAAACATCACGATTTTTTTCAGGTTTCCCTGCATGAGTCATGGCAAGACAGATCTTTCTACTTGCCCTCTAAAAATAAGGAGATAAAAAAAAATAAAAACCTGAGAATAGGAAGAAAAAGATAGACGGGGTGGGGGGGGAGCACACTACCAATCCTGAATTTTATTAAAGCATACCAAATAGATTCCATAGAATAATTTGCCCCCAAAGGATTAACTCTCCCAGTTTTCTCATTCCAATGCTATCTTGGCCAAACCAGGGAACACAGGTATCTTGAAATGGTTGCTAGTCTTCTGCTGTTGTCTTGGGGGCTTTTCTGTTGTACTCCAGGGGACATTGCTGATACATTGTATCTTGTTCTGGGAATTTGAAGAGGGCAATCATAGGTTCCACTCGATGGTTTTTCATCTTTATGCTCATACAAGAGCTGAATAAGGCAGTGAGTGAGATGACCTCCAGGCTTCATCCTCCCTAGGATCCTCCTTCGCATCCTGATTTGAAGCATTAGAACATACATGCAGCTAAAACTTGTTTTACCTGCATCTTCAAAATGGTTCTGGCATGCCCATATTTGGAGGTTGAGGGAAACACACTTGGTAATTAATTACTATCTGGGACTTCTTAATGATGTAGTTTGTCACATGGAAAGAGCAATGAGATGGAAAACTTGAAGCACCACTTGTGGGGTGATAAGATCCATTCTGCTCTTGCCGGTCTCTTGGTTGCCATGGCAACACGATTGCTATAGGCTCTGTGACTGTATGAGGGTTTGCAGGGGCGAATCTGTGCCAGCCTTTGGGAGTCAGTGCTAATTTTTAAAAGACCCCCACGCGGGGGTTGTGCTTTCTCTGTTCTCATCAGTAAAGAGGGAGAATATGGAATTGGCATTTTGAAGCTATGGGTTTGTGTGGTGCAAAGGCACACTTTCATGCTGTGCTATGAGGAGTTGGGAAGTAGAATTGTACAGGATTCTCTGCTGAGGACTAGTATGAGTGACAGTGCAGACTGAGATTGAACTTCAGAGAGTAAATGTCTTGGGAAGCCTCGATCCATAGAGGCTCCCTTTCTGGAATGATCCGTGATGGAACAGAGCTAGCTCTTTATCTCCTTGATTTCCCTGTGCTGGTCTCAGAATGAACTCTGAACATGCCTACATCTCTGTATCGGTATGATCCCTGCTCCCATACTGGTTCATAGAAGACTCCGGTTTTATTCAGGCGCATTTTTTTCTATGTTGTTACGTTCATTACTAACTCCATAATTCTAAGGAGTGGAAGACATCAAGAGTGAGTACCATTACCATCCAGTTAAAGGGCAGTATTTCTCAATCTTGCTCAATTGCTGTACAACTTTCAGTGTATAGGGTGTCTGTAACTTAAAATATTTAGATGGAGAACATTTCATTTACTTGATTACTCTAGGAAGAGCAGTGTAAGAATCTGAAAATGATACACGCCTGAAATGGGTGTGATATCTAACACCAGTACAGACTGTGAGAGGGATTGTGAAGGTTTTCTAAGAATACAACAGTACGTGGGGAGCATGAGTTCACTTATTTCTGAGGCAAGGGAGAAGCACAGGTCAGAGTTCAGACAGAAACTAATGATTCCCTGTCCAGAAAAAAAAGGGGTGGGGATTAAAAAATCAGAAAAATTCTAGACTATTTAAGAGAATACCCAAATAGAAACTGACAGGATCAAAGCCCATATAAAAGAGATGGAGAGACACCCTGTATCCCAGCTATTAAGCCAAAAGGAAGGTCTTATGTTAGAAATGTGATGTGGATAAAGAATGGCTGGCAAAGGCCCCTCCCAGGACTCCACGGATCCGTGTAAAACTCTAACAATGACATCTAGGGTTGGTTTTCTTGAGAAAATTGCTGAAAGTCTGAGTTTTGTCTCCTAGTTCATGTGTGCAGAAGACAGGTTCATGTGTGCAGAAGACAGACGATGTATCATATAAGAGGTATGAGCTGAGGGCCAGCACATTGACTTGCTAAAGACTATGAAAGTATTTTTTTCCAAATCATTTTTGAATGTATGGCTAGTGGTAGGTATGATGTCATTATTCCTATACTTAATGTTATCAAGAAAAAGGATGATTTTACCCACCCTGATAAACCACAGATAGGGATTACCTATGATTATGGAAATTCTAACCTGGGTCATACAGTAGACTTATGTATTACAATCTCACCCAATCCTGCATAAAGATTCATTTTTTAAAATTTTCCTAATTAATCTTTGACACATTATCAATTGACTCCTCATACTACAAGCCAGGAATTATACTCTTAAAATCTACAGAAAGCAAGCTAGAGCCCTACCTGTATCTGGAATCCACAAAGCAGGTCATACTGTTTTAGGTTGTTTTCTAGATGGGAACAGGTTGAACATATTTTCCAAATAAAATTGTCTAAATTTATCAAGTATTATTTCTTGGTACAGTATTTTATTTATATGAAAAGTCTCAGATATAAAGTTTAAATTGAATACACTAATATATTTGTTTAACTAGCAACATACAGTCTTAAAAGTAACCACGAACAGTGTCTAGGACTAAAATAACACAGGCAGATTCAGGTTGTTAGATCACTGTGTTAATCAAACAAGAATTAATTTACTGTCTCGTACTGAAGTTGGGTGGGTTTTTTTTTTTTTTTAAGAACTATGATTTCTTCGTTTTGGATATCAAAGGGTAAAATTATGTGAACTGTATTTGAAAAATCTTAATTAACTTTGTGATTCGAGAAAAGAGGAACATTTCATGTCATAAAATGACATAGGAGGGTTTAGAGACAGAGAGAGCTGAAACCAAAGCCAGGGAGGGGGTTGGTCATTTGGATGTTATTTTCCTTGCATGATGAGGCAACGGAGTCAGGACAACAGGAGGAAGGTGGCTGACTCCATCTTCCCTACCGTTCTTGTCCTAAGGACTAAAATGGAGATGAGTTCATTGTTACTAGAATTTGTTTGAAATATTCCCTCCTGCTTTCCTAGGTCAGATCACTTGGTTTAGATTTAATGACAGAATCTAAGCTTGGTGACTCAGTTTTGATATTTAGTCAGTTCTGTTGGGGCAGGAACTTAGTCAAAACAATGACCTTGGCCACTGACAGCCCCTTCCTTGCAATCCTTATTCCTGGCCTGGCCTCTTCAATTCTCAGTCAGCATTTCCCTATCTTACATTAGAAGAAAATGATATGTAGATTTTTTTTTTTTTTTGCTTCTGGGAAATAGCATAGATCCCCAATCTCATAAATTAATTTATTATCCTTTTTCAGCCTACATATTTACATTTTGAAAGGGACTTTGTGGGAAGTCACATTGGAGTCAGTTTCCTGGTGAGGTAATGGAAGGTATAGTTAAGAAAAGTGTTGCTGCTTTGGATGACCAAGTGTTAGCAACAGCATCTAAGGGGCTTGCCCTCAGCATCTCTTCAAGGTTTTATTGGCATCTTTGTCATCTGAGAACTACTGTGTTGCTGCAGGTTTTGAATCTGCAGATGATAGTTTTAGTTTGGGGATTTCCAGACAATACCTTTTTTTTTTTAAGCTTTTGTTGATCAAGTTGAAGAACGCAATCACTTTCAAGAACCATAAAAACTCAGGTAGCTTCAGAGTCCCCTCAGAAACATCAAGAGACAAAGGGGGGGGAAGGCCAATGAAGATCATAGTGAGAGTGTACATCATCCACATACAGGCACTTAAACTTGTAAATGTAAGTATATTTTAAGAAGACATTATATCATCCAAACAAACGCTTTCAGATACAAGGGAACATTACTCAGAGTGGAAAATGAGATGAAAATTGAAAGTGACAAAAATGTTTAAAAAAGAGATGAAGTCACAGACGCATCTCTTAACAGTGAATTTTCAATACAGTGCATTTTATGGATTAATGGACAGTATATCCTATTGAAGGATCATCAACTACAATGGCCCTGATGAGTACTTTGAATCACACTAAGTGTTCAGCCAGGGATTAGAAATTTGCACCACAGGAGACAATACAGTTTCTGAGCTGCTGGTCACCAGGAAGAGGAGATGGCCTTAGATAGGGGTGGTGGAGACACAAGGCCACTACAGAATCTACTCATTAGTCTGGCATATAGCTCAACAACTGAAATTTTGGTTCAGATTCTTGAAAGAATGTCTTGGGATTAAAGTGTTCTGTGTCTGACTCCATTTTATTACATTTTATTTTAAATATGTCAATGATTTGTCATTTTGGGCCACCTGGGTTTGTTAGTATTATTATTATTTAGATTTGTACCTCCAGTGTAGCTCATTACAGTTTCTTCTCAGGCACTACAAGGTTCTGCCTTGGGATTCCAGTTGAGATAAGAGGTTATCAAGTAAATTATTAGTATCAAGAGGGAGCAGAGAAGGTGTGTTTCTGCAGGGGATATGTTTGTTGGTACTTGGCTTTAGGAAAAAGTGCACATTAAATGTAGGAGGTCTTGAGAGGCCTGTTAAAGTTTAATTGCTGCAAACCTCTTGTTAGCAAGCTCTCCTAGGAGATTTCCACAGCCTTAAGTCCTTTTGAATTTGAAAATTATTTTCCCTCACATTGTTTAAGTATGATCAAATAAAAGAACATCATTCCTTCCTAGGAGTGAGGAAGAAGGGTTGTACTGGTATTCTGGTGCTGTCTTAACAAAATAACTTCAATAAGAGAATTACATCCTCTCCATTCTGGAGGTGTTGGCAGGGATGACAGCTTTTCCTGAAGCCTCTTCCATGGCTTGCGGATAGCTGTCTTATCACTGTGTATCACATGGTATTTCATGAAATTTAGGATCATGCTCATTCCTGTTGTCACCTTGAGTATCTGAAGTGCTATTGAAGACACTGGGCATATTGGGATAGGACCCCCCCCCCCAACAGCTTCATTTCTTTAAGAGATCCATCATTGTACAGTCGGTCATTCTGTTCTACTCAATGTTGGGTCTTTAACACATGACTTTGGGAGACATGTGGAAATCAGCCTGTAAAAAAAAAATATTTTATAGAGCTAGATTTATTTCATCCATGATTTAAAAATCAGATTTCCGTAGAAAGCTTGACTTGCTCATATCTTTTTGTCTTGTGTTGTTTAGATATAACTGGGACCAGCTTTAAGAAAGATCTGAAACATTTCCTCCTGTTTCCCATAGCAAGGGTCTCTCGCTCCTGTCATCAGCTCCATTCTCAGCCCAGTCTAGTTCTTCTCATGTTAATCAAAGCCATATATTAAATGGGAACAATAAAATATGTTATAAAGAAGGAAGAGGACTTAAGTATGGAGTTTGGCATAGTCATTCAATGTGGGTTGACTGACTGCTGTATATCTGAGATCAGGTAGGTACTGAGGGTGCTATAAAAAAAAGAAAGAAAGAAAACTTGAACCCATGAGCACAACTGTACATGACAAATACAGCAGTAAATTAAAGCCATGGTGGTAGGAAGTGGGATAGAGAAGTGAGAGGCATTTCAGAAGTAAATTCTTAATGATACGAAGACCTATTAAGTATAGCACATGAAAGAAAGAGGCTTGCCAATGTTATTCTAGAAGCACACCTCCTTCTTTGTAGGGTGGAACCATAAAGGAAGATGGATCAAAAAGAAAAGAAGTCCATGTTAAAAGCTTACCTGAGTATATGAATCTACACATATTCTGTTGCAAATGTACCATCTTGTATACATGCCTATGTGCACAGATGCACACGCCTTTAAACTATATCACTGTGTAGAACTCCTGCAGTGCTTGTAAGAGCAGCCAGAGTGTTTGAGACCTAGAGTGTTTAACAGAGGCATGGTCCCATGCTGAGAGGCCCTGAAGCAGTTTTGCTTTTAGTAGAGAATAAATATATGGAAGAAATGGACTATACATTTTAAAAAATGAAGCAAATGAAATATACTATGTTGAAAAAGTAATCATATGGCTATGGTTCTGGGCACATAGGCTTGGAAAACAAAGGCAAGATTAGCAATAGTGCAGTTCTTTAGGTCTTGTACAGCAGCCTTTGACCAAGAGGTAATGATTGCTATTCCTCAGTAACTAATTGACAGTAAATAATGTGATAAAAAGGTTGTAGAGTAAAACGTTCATAGTGAACAGTTTGTTTTACAATTAAGGGTTCTTAGGTGCATTAAAGCTCTTACTAATGAGTACACCATTGAGTACTAGTTAGCACCTTGGCCAGGCATATTACTGAGAACTGTGCTGACTGCTGAGAAGATATGTTGGTAGTAAAACATGGAAACCTCATAATAAATACATACCTGCGATCAGGATATTACCATGACCTAAATTTTCCTCCTGAGCTTTTTACATTTGTGTGTGTGTGTGCATGTGTGTGCCCATGTTGTGTGCATCCATGTGTGTGTGTGTGTGTGTGACAATGGCCACAGTGTGTGCCTGTGTAGGGAAGAGGACAAGTAGGTTCTGGAGGCTAAACTCAGGTCGTTGGATTCAGTAGGAGGTGCCTTTAAGCACTGAGCTGTCTTGCTGACCTTTTATGAAAAATCCATAGATGTCAGTGGACCACTGTGTATTATAATGCATTAGCAGAAGAAGGATTGGTTTCAGTTAGGAGAATACCATCTTCTGTTGCCATAAGGGCAAATGCCATAGCTTCAATCTTACCCTTCATTCCGGAAGCTCAGGCTCACAGGAAGATCCTACTAGCTTTATTAAAACAACTATTAAAATTATAATTGTATCACTTTAGAGGTATTTTTTTTAGTATGAGTGGAGAATTACCTGTCTCTTCTGACACTTACATATCATTTTCTTTTAGTTAAATGCCAGGGAAAATTTTCATTGTTGAAAAAATGATGAAGCTGACAATTATAAACGATACTCCAACCAGGTTCTGTGTAACCAAGTCACCAGAATAACTCAGTTACTTTACCCAGGAACACACTGTGCCCTGTCCATGTGCCTCACACTTCTCTCTTTTTGCCTGTTTGTACCTTTACCTGTAAATATACTGTGCACTGTCCATGTACCTCACCCTTCTCTCTTTTTGCCTGTTTGTACCTACTCTCACCTCTGAAAATGACCTCAGTATAAATCAGTAAATACTTTTAGGCCACTCATTTTGCCATTCTAAATGGATGGCTCAGTTAAATGTTATGTAAATCAATTAGCTGTCAGTACACAGCAAAGCATTTCAGATATTTTTCCTAGGAATATGAGTTGCTGAAAAAATTGTACAATACCTGTGGTTAGATAAACGTAAAGATGGAGGAGACACTATGGAATTCCAGCATTCTGGACTTATATTGTCTTTCTGTAACTTCTGTATTTGCTTTCTCATTTAAAGACATCAAAGAAAGAAAGAGAGAAAGAAAGGAGAAATCAAGAGAATAGAGATAGAAGGAAGAAAGAAAGAAAACAAGAGAGAGAGAAAGAGAAAGAGAAGGAAGGAAGGAAGGAAGGAAAGAAAGAAAGAAAGAAAGAAAGAAAGAAAGAAAGAAAGAAAGAAAAGGAGAAAGAAAATATTGCATTATATGCCATGTACAGTTTGACCTTTTCCAAAACTGAATACCAAGAAAAGGCTGTGGCTTTGTATGATGAGCAAAGCTAATGAATGCACACTGATATGTCTTAAGTGAAAATAAAGCATTTGCGGAATGAATGTGTTTTCAAGTGATTCTCTGCTTTACAGCCTTGCTTGATTAATTGGCCAGTTACTGGCTGTGAATATGCTTCAGATGGAAAAGCATCTATCGTATAAAGGAAATGAAGAAAAAGCAGAAAGCAAATATTAATAGTATATGCCTATTTTATAATATATACATGCAATTATATATATTTATCTGAAGAATGTATTTTATGTGGTCACATGTTAATGTGAGGTCTTTATTTTCTTTGTTATATTTTTCTGCATTAAAATTTCTTACAATTCATTCTTATCACTTGTAAATGAGATGATGAACTATGAGATGGTTTTTAATGTACTCTATTTTCAACCCACTATCTTGGCTTCTATTCTTCACTTTCTTCTGAAGCATCCAATTTCCTGGAGGATGGAATTTTCCAGAAGTGTATCCCATAGAGTTACTGTGGATTACAACCTGGTTGACATCATGGAGCATCATTTCCTCAAGGGCCCTTTATAATGTTATTAATTAACAAAGCTCCCCTAAAAATTTTTCAGAAAGATTATGTCATCAGGTAACAGAGTCACCATTGGCATGGTTTGGTTGGATAATGGAGGAGGCAAAGAATCTCAGCCCTTTGAGTCCAAGAATCATTTGTAAATTTTTAAAAATTGCTAACATTTCATATGCTATTCTTTTCTCTCGTAGCTCTGTTGTTATTTTTTTAAAGACGTGAATTGAACTTTTAATTTGAAACTATGTGTATGGCTTCTTCAGTTGTGCTTGAATAAAATAGGGGGAAAGATTTGTTTGTTGACTTCTGCAAGACTGAACTGATGCAGCACATTAACAGCTGTAGCTGGTGCTGAAAACTCAGAGAGGAAAACAGTGCTTTACTGTTACTCACAGGGCATTTGCCCTGTGACTCTGCCGTGATCATTCCTTGAGCCTTCTGCACCACCAATGTAGCATACTGTGGGACCAGAGCACTAAAGACAGAAAGCTCAGCCTCCCAACCTTTCCAATAGTAGCTGACAGATATGACAGGTGGTTATTTTTTCAATGCCTTGTCTGATTATGTTTACATCCAAGTTGATTATTTTCCTTCAAATATAATTGAGTTTCATGTTAGCTATCATATGATGTGTTGGCATTTTTCTTCTTTAGGGATCTGGTAACATTAGATGTTTATGTATTTATTTTCTGATGTTCCAGTATCATCGTGTCTTATGTCACATTGTCTTACAAACACTGAGCAGATCAGAGGAAATAAGAATGTGGCAGACTCTGAAATCTTGCACAGTCCTTCTGTCTTTGCTTCTTGGATTATTACCCCTGACCAACAACCTTCTTACTCTTTGAGTCTATGCTGTTATCTACCCAACAGGTTGAGACTGAGGATAAAATTGGGTCTTAATAGTATTGAGTACATGAGCAATTACATGTGTTGTTTTAGCATCACATCATTACAGTCCTAAAGAAGGTTTTATTGCACAACTGAGAAAACAGAGCCTTGGTGAATTGAACATCCATTTTCTCACATTGCACAGCTAAGTAGTCTCATAGCCAGAATTGAGTCTAATGGAATTTGGAAAGTCCAAGGCTACTCTTTGCCTATTTGTGGAGGTGCCTGTACCCATCTGGACCAGTCCCTTTACTAGCTTCTGGTGTGGATAGCAGCAAAATGTGGATAATGCACACCAAACCTCAGCTTTGGCTTTCACTCTTTACTTTCCTTGCTATGTTTTGCTTTCTTGGGTGTTTGACTACAAATATTTGCTCTTCCTGTTTGTAGTGACTTATAGACTACATTATCTGATAGTACTGCTTTTCTCTTTACATGGAGCTTAGAGTATTTGCCATAAATGTATATATTTTACCCTTCCCCTATCACCTGGCTTCACTCATACTGAAGCACAACAACTGTGAGTCACAGATTGGTGTGGAGCAGTGACACCCACCCATAGTCTCTGTGTCCAGGAAACCCCTTTTATGCACTGAATCATGTGCCTTCCCTTATACCCCCTAGCACTTTCTTCAAGATATCTGATATCTTAAAATAAGATGTTGTTTTAAATACTTGAAATCCTCCTTTCTCCCTTAGTTTTGATATTGTAGGTTTGACTTCTAGTGACAACTAGTCATCAAATTATTGCTGTTTTGAAGATTTCAGGATCAGAGTTTAATTTCATACTAGATACCTCTTTCTCTGTGGAAAAAATGCCAACATTGGAACCTAGAGAATGTTCTGTGAAGTTTATGGCTTCTTCCTCTAATAAAGGGAGAAGCGAGCCACAGATTCCAGTACAAATAATTCTAAATATGGCACATGATAGGTCCATATATAACACATATTGGTATGTGGTCACATTGTATATAATACATGTAGTCACTCTTTCAGAAGTGATACAAAGAATGTAATGATTAAATTAAATTTTAGTAAGGAAGTGGAGTATTTTCTTTATGCTTAAAGAGAATGAAGCTATCTGTTCCAAGTATTACAGTCTGCTCAGAGTTGGATGATCCATGCAGCTTGGACTTTCAAAAGAGTTTACATTGCAGAGGGAAATAGGGGATACACTACCATTCTCATTGTCATGCTAAAGTGATGTTACTCCTAATGTTTTCACAGCTGCCTCAATCTTTCCAGTAGTTACAAGACTTCTTTGTGCATCTCCCCACTGCTGAAATCAATGGCAAAGTTGGATTAGTTCCCACATGGGTATTTGGAGCTACAGGACAAGTATTAGTAAATGGGGACAATCATATGCAACATTTATTATTGCCAGACTGGCCTAAGTCATTGTTAAGGCTTTACAGTATCCATAGCAGAAGGCTAGGCATATTATCCTTTCAGAGTCTAGACTATAGATGTTGGCTTATTGGGATTCAGTGACTGCATAACAAACAGAAATTTTAGTAGTTATCTTCAAGGGTAAGTTGTGAGAGACTGTGGGAATCCAGCTCCTAACTTTCCCATCTTTTCTAGGGTTCTTTGGAGGAGGAGAGAGGGATAAGAAATATTCAGTAGAACGATGTAGCTGAGTTTTTCTGTGTCCTGCCTGGCCTGCAGTCAGGAAAAATCTCTCATCCATAGTCCTGCACTGGAAGTTTTCTCTGGTCCTGCCCGCTCCCATGACTCTGCAGTCCCACAGACATTCAGACTCAAGTACACACACAGATGCTTATATTAATTATAACTGCTTGACCATTTGCTCAGGCTTATTACTAACTAGCTCTTACACATAAATTAAACCATAATTCTTATCTGTGTTTAGCCATGTGGCTTGGTAGCTTTTATCAGTTCTGCCTTCACATCTTGCTTCCTCTGTGTCTGGCTGTGACTACTGACTCAGCCTTCTTCTTTGCAGAATTATCCTTGTCTGCTTATCCCGCCTATACTTCCTCCCTGGCTACTGGCCAATCAGTGTTTTATTAAACCAGTATACACAGCAGAAAGAGAGACCTAGTTGATGAGAAGAAAGACAGAAACACAGGAAAGCTTGGGGAGGACTCAGATCAATACCCAACAGATGTTTCCATGTATTCAAAAGAGCTTTTTATGGCAATGCCAAGGGGCAGGGCAAAAGACCTCCCTGTTGCAAGATCAAAGCACACCTCACAGCCAAGAGTAGATCCTTCCCAACAACTGATAACCACACCCATGGCCTAATCATCCCCATATGCAGCCCTGTTGGGTAAAGCAAACTCAGATTCTCTGACCCTGAGTAAGTTCTCACAAGGTAGCCTCTGTGGGCCACCACAGTAAATCAAGCTACACTGGAGGAAACAGGAGGGGTTTTTCAAATTTCTTTTAGGGAGCTGCAGATTCCATGTAGGGCTAGGAGAGTGTGATGAGGCTCTGGTCTATAAAACACCAAATATATTTTAGACTTCTTTAACGAAGTTTTCCTATCCTTGATTTATCTAATCTACATTCTTTTATTAGAGAAAGAAAATACAAATTTTCCTTCCAAAAGGACTGCAAGTGTTGATTTATGTCCCACCTGTTTAAGATTGGACGTCTCAGTCTGAAAAATTATAAAGCAATCTGAAATTGTGAACAGCAAAAAAAAAAAAATCATTAGTTTTAATTGTTATATTTCATACACAAAAGTGCCAGAGAATCACGCTGCAGACAGTGATGGATTATTGCAACACAGACGTGCAAAATTCTGGCTCTCACCTGAATCCAAAAAGCACTAATGCTTCTGTTTACAGTGTGCTTGTATGTGCATGAAGAATGGTCCCTTTTTGGCAATCCCGATGTCTGCAGTTGCAGACAGGTTGCATCTATTATATATCCTACATTTCTTTCTTGACTGATGCTTTCAATCCTTTTGTCACTGAGACAGAGGAACGCCACATTAACCTTCTGTTTCACTATGATAACTGTGTTTCATTGGAAATTCAGTGTGGTTACATAAAACCAACACTCTATCCACAAGCTTCTTTGGGGGGGGGTCATTAGTAGCGTTGACTGCCATAATTATTGGATGATCCATCATCTTGAAATCCTTATCCTCTGGATTCTCCTTTTATATAAACACTCATCTGTAAGATACAGTTTTCCTAAAATACAGAAACTAAATCTGTGGCAGGAGCTGCTCTGACAGCCTCTATGGAGAAGGGATATTCCAAACGAGCTATGCATCAGAAATAAGAGCCAGAGTGACGGCTGGGCTTTGGACACACACACACACACACACATACATACACACACACACACACACACACACACACACACACACACACACACACACACACACACACACACACACAGAGAGAGAGAGAGAGAGAGAGAGAGAGAGAGAGAGAGAGAGAGAGAGAGAGAGATTCAGAAAAGCAGACATATAGATTTGCTTTCCCTAGGGATATAGGAAATTTTCTAATAAGCCATAGATCTTCTGTGTTTGACAGGCAGAACTTTGCAGATAGCCTCTCTACCTCTGCCATTTCCTGAAGATAATCAGAAGATCTGGTCCCCTGTGTTCCCACAGTTAGGGAAAGGGATACTTCAAAGGCCATAGCCTCTGCTCTCTGTTATTTTTCTGTTATTATTGTTTTGCCTGAATTCATATTTGTGTACTACTTGAGTACTTGGTTTTCAAAGATGCCAGAAGTGGGTATTGGATCCCCGAAAGTGAATTTATAGGCAGGTGTGAGTACTGTGGGTGCTGGGAATTGAACTTGAGTTCTGTGGAAGAGCAGTCAGTGTTCTTGAACTCTGAACCATATATCCAGTCCCCTACTACAGTTGCTTAAGGGTAAGTTCAAGGCCTATCAAGACGAAAAGTGCACTGGAAGGAAGAAGTAAGGATTGAAATTCTGTAATAGAAGGTAAAATTTATAGCCTGGATTTAACAGTGCAGAATCCCAGACCTTCAGAAGTTTTCAAATCAATGCCCTTGCATTTAGACCTAGTGTGCCTTCTCAAAGAAGTTAATCTTGTCTCTGAGAAGAAAGACTTATCTCATCACAAACTGTATAACACCCTCCCTAACTTCTAGCTCTCTTGTCAGTTCTAATAGGAAGGAAACATTATTGTAACCTTCTAGTTAAATTAAAGCACATCTTTTAAATAATTAAACTTCCTTGAATATTTAAAAAAAAACTTATTTCATGAAACCAAGAGCATTAAAAGCAATGAGAGCTGGTAGATAGGAGTCTCCCCATTAAGCCTGGCTTGTTCACATGTGATATAGATAGAGAAGGTGGGTTCCTGATCATGGGAGGGAGCCAAGAGCCTATGCTGTGGGACACTCAAAAAGGAGGCTCTGTGCCACAGAGTTGGACACTGGAGAAGATGGTCAAGAGTAATACAGTAAAGAAACAGGGGCCAGGCTTGTACACACAGTAGTATTTCTGTCTCCTAAAGACAATGTCCTCACTACATGCTCCCAATAAACTTTATGCCTTCCCATAGGAAAACAAACAAATGGGTGACTAAGGACAAGGAATTTCAAAGCACATTGATGATTCAAACCTATTACAGGCTAACTCTAATTTTGTGAAATTCCCTTCAGTTCAAAAAGTGTGCATATGCCATAATTCATGCCATGTATTTGAGGTATAAGTGTAGATTGAATATGAGTTTTCTATTCAGCTGCTCAAATAAATCCAAAGAGTAAAAATAAAAACACCAAATTCATATTTTAATTGAATTTTCATGAGATATTATTTGTTTTGAAACATTGTTATTTTATTTCATAGGTAATAGAACATTTTGTAAAATTCATAATTTGTTTTCCTCTGCTCCTTGATTGCAAGGTTGCTGTACGTTTTAGTCTCTAAATTTGTTGAAATTGTGGTGGTGATTTTTCTCATTACTCATCCCTTAATGAGGACAGATTTTCAAATCCTTCTGTGTTCTGTCTAGTGAGAAATAAATCTCCAAGGTGAGAGAGACTGTCTCACTTGGAGACCGAGAAAGAGGGCTGGCTCAAATCCATAGCCAATGGGTGAATTGACATCTCCTACTCATTCATCTACTAGATTCCACTGAATCAAACAACAATCATTCTTGGAGAAGGAACAAAATCTTTCAGGATGATCTTAGGTGGGTGAGAATCCAGATATTCACACAGGAAGGATTTTATACAAGGGATTTGCTGTTTATAAAACCTTGGGGAAAATCATTTAAAGCAGCTGGCTTTGTAGGAATTGTGAAGTGTAGGAATTAGAGGAATTTCTACAGATAATCTCAAAGATCCCCAGCTTCAGAACAGTATTCATATGAGCCTGTCCAGAGAGTTCTTCAACTCTAACATTGCCTGTTTCCTCCTAATCTGTCTTCCACTGGAGGCTGAAAAAAAATCCCTTTCTGATTTGCCTGCCCTATTTCATCTGGGAGACTTTTCTGGATAGAGTCTAAGCCAGAACTCAAATATCAGAAAATAACTTTCCAGGCTTCTAGACCTTGTAAGGCTTAGAAAAGTGTGTGTGTGTGTGTGTGTGTGTGTGTGTGTGTGTGTGTGTGTGTGTGTGTTTCAGAAGTGAGAGCTCATAATCAACACACCATCTCCAGTATATGACAGTGATTGTATAAATAAGTGCTAACATGTACTGAACTGCAAATTTTTCTAGTTCCCTATGCTAAGGGATTCAGATGTATTTTAATAGAATCTGCACAAAAGAGACATTAAGATTATCCTTACCTTAAAGATATAACATCAAGGCTTAGAAATATTTAGTAAATATATCAAAGCCTCTTTGCTATTGAATAGAGGGTTGCTGTGCACATGTGGATCTATTGTATTTCCATGATGGATATCTACTGGAATCATGTCTTCTAGTGTTTGATTCACTTGTGGCACAGGAAACACTTCTTTAATTTTGAATAATTAGATGCATCCTATAGTTATTTTCTAACCATAAAGCAGGTACCAAAACTACAACTCGGAAAGCTCATCAGTTTTCCAGATCTTCAGATCTTGCCATTTCACCTAGACATTGTTATTTCCTCAAGACTTTATCTGAGATTTTGGGTAATAGAAATTCCTCCAGGGTTTTGACAGTGCATTCAGAAATTTCAAGTTTCCAGTGATGCTGTTTCAACTTGGTAACATTTATGTGTGTATGTTTTCATAAATGTTATATCAGGCCTACAGCTGAGAGGCTTTCCTGGATCTTTTCAATAAAATATAATAAGTCCATCAATAGAGATAAGCATTGTGTGCTTTGGAAAATGAAGGATCATGATCACACACATACACATGCAGAGATGCCAATATTTCTTAAAAAATACTCCATAACAATATCACAATAAACAGCAGAAATAAGAAATATATATGGACATAGGGAAGTCAGCCACTACTTTTGAAATTAATGCTATCTACTAAGTTTTCATGCCTTAATGTTGCATCCCTAATAGTTTGGTTCTCACAAATCAAAACTTCATTCTAAATCTATTAAAATTGTGCTTAAGTAACAAATAAGATAATTGAAAGAGAATAATCCCATACAGTTATAAAAGATTTAAGAGTTATGAGTTTCAGATATGTTATATTATTTGATACATATAGCCAATTTGAAAAGGCAATAGGCTTTGTCTTATGTCCTTAGTGTCAAATAAAAATCTCCAAGTCAAAAGGATCAAATGTGAAATTGTGTCCAGAGGAAGCATAGCAGTATTTGCCTCCTGTGGAGTCAACATGGAGTGAACATGAAGTTCTCTGGGAATCACATATTTTCAACTAATAGATACAGAACTGATATATATGATCTTGGGAATAACAGATAAATGATTATTCACTATCCATTCATTTGTCGAAAGACATTTAGGCTATTTCCTTCTCCTGGTTATTGTGAATAGGGCAATAACAAACTGGCTTGTGTTGCCTGGCTATTCTTGGGAGTGGAGCCTACCCTGGCATGTGGTAGACTTTTCAAGGGTCACCTCATCAAAGAAAACTGTATCTCTTACAGCAGCTATCAAATACCAATAGTTCCTCAGTTAGTGGTGGGATTTCATTCCCACCTTCCCATCGCCATGCTGAGATGTTTTGCTGGTCTTTTGTGAAGGTCTTGTTCCTATTGTCACAGTTGCTGGGAGTTCATATGTGCTTCTGCCCTCTAGAAAGCACTGTCTCCTTGATGTTATTGACCACCTCTGGCTCTAAAAAGTTCTCCTCACCCTATTATTGTTCAAAGATCCCCGTGAGTTGCAAAGAGGGGTGTGATTTGAATGTTCCACTTTGAGGATTCCACGGTCTCGTATTTGCTGCATGAGGGTTTCTCGATTAGCTGGCAACTACTTCAAGGAAGAAACTTCTAATACAAAGCTTGATGACCATGCCATGAGGTAAAATTCATGCCCAGTGCTGTTAAAGAGACCAAGAACCTATGACTAACAGTTCTCAATCTGGGGGTTGCTTGACCTTTTCACAGGGGTAGTGTACCAGACACCCTGCGTACCAGATGTTTACTTTATAACAGTAGCAAATTTCCAGTTATGAAGTAGCAATGAAATCTTATGATTTGGGGCCACCACAACATAAGGAACAGTACTAAAGGGTTGCAGCATTAGGAAGGTTGAGAAACACTGATGTAGGTAATAGGCCCTAGGGAGAACACACTATTATTGTTCTGCTGAATGGAAATAGTGTTAAGATGACTCCCAGTGACTCATTACTATACTCATATGAGAGCATCTCTCAAACCTTTTATCCTTTATAAAGAACTCAGAATCAAGTATTCTGTTGTAACAAGAGGAATTGGATGAAGATGGGACATATCTACAAAGCAGGGTGGTGAGTTAATTCTGTTCCTGTCACTTATAGGTTATAGCAGCTTATCTGTGTTCCATTTGAGAATCTCATGCTGTAACACAATCCTGCTAGGTTCACTTGCAGTATTTCCACCAAGGACATCAACATTTATTGCACAGAGAAACATGTAACCCATCAAATCACCATCACCTGCTCCTATATGGAATCAAACACATTTCTGTATACTTCACGATGTGAACGTGCTTTTTCCTCTCTGACCTCAAGTCCCAAATCACAGGGCAGCGGTAGCTGAAATGAGTTGGACATAAATTTAAGGTATAAAGTACCATCTGTTTCAAGCAGTTAGAAAAAAGATAATGGGAGAGACTGTTTCCCTGATAGATGGTTATCGGAAAACAGCATTTGGTTGAGAAATTGCTAAGACCTACCTGGGTCACTTACAGTCCACCCAGTATCCAATGACAAACGGAGATAAAAATACAGTGGAATTTGGGAAATGGTGTTATTTTCCTGCTCTGTAGGTTTTCCTCTGGAATTGAGGTCTGATACATTTCACAAAGAACAGACACCACACGGCATGCCTAGGCTTCATTCATGACTGATCATCAAGTAAGAATGGCCAGTTAGAAATGCATCCAGCTGCCTTGGAAGCCCAGAACTCTCTCCTTTAACAGGATTGAAGCAGCTTCCATGGTGGCTGCACTGGGTCTCAGTCCTGGGGCATCCATGTTTTAAGAGACATGTTTCTTAATGGGAACACAGGCAGAGGAAATAATGATGGGTGCCCAGTGCCCTACATTGTACTGACATAAGCCACCTTTAACCCTTAACTTCCCCATAGTTGAGCATTTTCTTCTCATCCTCTTGGCTGTTGCTATATTTTCAGAATTGTAGGGACGTAATAATGTAAGAAGATCTTGCTTGTTTGTTTGTTTTGTTCCCCTTGAGTTCATCCCCTCTGGTATTACATTATGTGTGTCATTCTCGCTCTCCCTGAGTTCCCCAGCCCCGTCTGGCCTCGGTTTAAAATGCAGAGACTCGAAGTAAAAATGCCATTGTAGATCTCAAACATAAGACATGCAAAGGCTGTTTTTTATTTATTTATTTTTTTATTTTGGTTTGGTTGTTCTCTCTCTCTCTCTCTCTCTCTCTCTCTCTCTCTCTCTCGTTCTTTTTTACATCCATAGATCAAGTGATCCCTGCTCATCTGTTCCTGCTCCTGTCTTTTCTTGGCAATGTCTTCTTGATAAAATGTCCACTTTCTTCAAACTCTAATAGTCCCTGCTGCTCTGCTCCCTATTAACCATGCCTGCTTCTGCTTGTTTGTATCCAGATGTATTCGTTAGCATTTTTCCAGTTGAATCTCATCCTTATTTCTTGCTCATACTGCTAACCTCTCCAGGGGCGCATATGCTTCCACAGTTCTTGTGCCAAAATCACAAAGTGTCTTAATACAAGCCTTTCTTCAATGTCCTCACATCAGAAAAACAAAAACAAAAACAAAAAACCACTCAGTGGGCTGCCAGCCCAATTTACAACCAGCTCCGTCCCAGCATTGTGAGATGAGCACTGGATTTGAAGTAGAACCCAAATGCCTCATACCCTAATGGCTTCCCTCCGTTGCCTCAGTTTCCTCATTGTGCTGAATGATGAACCGTAATGCCTTTGCACAGTCAGAATATGAGTCGGTGGCTCCTAAGTACCTCCCATGTTCTATGAAACATTGAAAACATCTTTCTGCCTCGTGGGAGAAAAAAAAGAAAACCTAAAATTATTGGTGAGCGCCAGAAGAAAAGGAAGCTGTGCTACATTCAAAAGAGACTAACATGGCAAAGAAATGACTACCTTGGAGTTTATTTATATTATTAAGGAAAACAGTAGAAAAAGGGTAGTGACAGATAACTTGCATTTGAGTCACTGGATCCTATGATATGCCAGGTTGGCTTCAAGTTTGCCAGCCACTAGAGTTGGTTCACATTGTGTGCATCACACATCTACAAAACCCAGAACTTGTTGCACCCTTACTTTCCTAGCCAACGTCTATTTGGCTTTCCAGACCATGTGTCCAATAAGCATCACCTTATGCATGGATGATCCATGACCTTCCCAGACTGAATGATGCACTCATGCTATTGTTTTTCCCAAGCAACCTCTGCAGATGGTACTGTAATTTAAGCTTCCCCACTTGCCTTCTTTGGATCTCCACAAGACAAAGGCTCCTCGGTTCAGCTTACCTATGCATTTTCCATGTCCAAAATTTCATTCATGACTCTAAATAAATGCCAAGGAAGCTATGTGAATGATTACAGAGCAGTGTGGTGTTATTTTGTTTCAACTTTTAACTAACAGTGAGGGCAGAAGAATGGCTGACTGCTTTCTGAGGGTGCACATAGAACATTGGCCACTGAAATAATCAAAATGCCCTCCACAATGGCTCTCTACCTATACCTTAGTCATAAATGTCACTTTTACCAATCATAAAGGCAATCAGATATGCTTTCCCTGAATAACTTAAAAATAGATGTATGTATGTCTGTGAAGAAACCTGGTAGCTGGGTAAAGCCTCTGGTTCCTCTAGCAATCTGTAGAAGGGAAGCCCAGGCACAGAGAGTGGGTGAGGATGGGGATGCTCAGGATTGGGCAGCAATTATATAATCTATAACACAAATCTAAGCTAATTTGATCTTTGGAGCTTCACTATATCTTGGTCCTTTATTGGGAGAGTTCTTTTTCTTATCACCTCTGGGTAACATGCACTTCTTTGACTATCCTATACACAACTGACCTCATCTTCCTGGCCTCTTGTTTGCAAAGCATTACATTCATTTTGCAAGCTGTACAGATGGATTATGGAGGGGTTAGGGATTTAGCTCAGTGGTAGAGCACTTGCCTAGCAAGCACAAGGCCCTGGGTTCGGTCCTCAGCTCTGGAAATAAAAATGACAGATGGCTTCTGGAGTAAAAGTGCTTATGCATAATTCTGGCCAAGTGAGTTTGATACTCAGAATTCATGTAAAGGAGGAAAGGAGAGAATCAACTTCACAATGTTGTCCTCTCCTATACCTTTTCACTGTGTCATGTATTCCCCATTACCTACACACACAAACACACACACACACACACACACACACACACACACACTCACACACACACACACACACACACATGCACCTATACGTAATAACCAACTATTTTTAAACCGTCATCTATTTGATTATTTGTAATTGGAGGCTGTCTTGCTTACTTATGTGTTTACCTAATTATTACTTTGTCTGCTCTGCTTCCCTCACACCTACATCTAAGTCCCATGAGGTCAGAGGTTAGCTTGGAATATTGATATATTCAGTAGATATTTAAGGTCTACTTCATTTTTCACAGGGGAACATTTTTACTTCATTTGCTTATTCTCTTAGTAATGATGAAGTTCTTAAAATGCACAAGGTACTCATGAATTAGCTGAAGATATGTTTTAACCTGGGAGAAGTTAGAATGATCACTGTAGGAAGGGGTTGTATTGATACTCAATGGTCTCTGATACCAGGAAGTGGGACAAGAGCATAAGGTGCTGCATGAAATGTACTCTTTCAAGAGGTGGGGTTATAATGAGTACAGGAACAGCTCTCTATATTTACAACTACTCTTTCCTTGCAGAACAAAGATGACCAGAAGCGTGTGTATGGTTCCATTTGTTCATGTGCCACTTATTATCTAGACACAGGTATAATCTGTCTGAAGATGAATTGATGGAGGAGACCAGAAACTTAGACTATATATTCCTAATACCTTAAGCCTACCCGTCTTGAATTATTGGGTCATGAAGAACCAATTTACTACAATTGGCAGGATCAAGGTTTTAAATTACATAAATACAGCATGTAGCCATAAAACGAAGCACTAATTATTCTTTCCACATCTGTTACCTAAAAAGCCTCTGCCCCCTTTAGAGATTGGCAACATATAAATGAAATTTTGAAGTCAGTGGCTTGAGTAAGACACAGTAGTGTGTTTTCAAATGGAATCTTAAGGCAGGAGGCCATGCATATGAATGAAGAATATAAAAATCAGATTAGATGCACTTGAACTTGGGTAATGTTCCATTATCAGAAGCTTCTTAAACATCTGATGGGATTTATGCATGGGACTGACAATTGAGGGTTATCCAGATCAGCCAATATACACGGGGTTCTTGTAAAGAAAATAAAGCGAAAGAATGGGCTCTGCATTCCCTGTAGTTTCATGGGAAATAAAGAATTACCAAGGTCCTATGGAGATTATCGCATTGTATGAAATTTCTTACTTTTTTAAGCATACCTATCCATAAGCATGCAGGTATATGTATACAAGACTGCACTTTTATA